>NC_045154.1:5348430-5350930 GCF_900700415.2 Clupea harengus | reverse complement strand
CCCTCTCTTCTCTCCCTCCAATCTCTTCTCTTCCCTCTCTGGTAGTCCCACTCTAACCCTAACCCTCCTGCTTCTCTCGAGAACCCAATCTCTTCTCTTCCTGCTCCTCTCTAGAACCCAATCTCCCCTCTTCCCTCCCCTCTTCTCCCTCTTCCCTCTCCCTTCTCTTTTCTTCCTGCTTCTCTCTCTTCCTGCTTCTCTCTCTTCCCTCTCTTCTCTTCCTGCTTCTCCCATCTTCCTTCTCTTCCTGCTTCTCTCTAGAACCCAATCTCTTCTCTTCCCTCTCTTCTCTTCCCTCTCTTCTCTTCCCTCTCTCTCAAGAACCCAATCTCCCCTCTTCCCTCTCTTCTCCTCCTGCTTCTCTCGAGAACCCAATCTTTTCTCTTCCCTCTAGTCTCTGAGCCACTTTCACTCTCTCTTTCTATATCTCTCACTCTCTACCCTTCTCCCTCTTCTCTCTGTCTCTCTGTTTCTTTCTATTTCTCTACCTCTCTATGTGTGTGTGTGTGTGTGTGTGTGTGTGTGTGTGTCTGTGTGTGTGCGTGTGTGTGTGTGTGTGTGTATGTGTGTGTGCGAGTGTGTATGCGTGTGCGAGTGTGTGTGTGTGTGCGTGCGTGCGTGCGTGTGTGTGTGTGTGTGTGTGTGTGTGTGTGTGTGTGTGTGTGTGTGTGTGTGTGTGTGCGTGCGTGTGTGTGTGTGTGTGTGTGTGTGATCTAAATCGGTGGTCTCTGCTCAGAGTGGGGCTGACTCATAGATGTGAACTTGGCCATGAATACCCTGATTGGCTAGAAATCACACGTTCTGGAGTTATTTATTATTTTATGGACCCCAGCCAAGCGGCTCCAGGGAAATATGAGAGAGTGAGGGGGAGGTGGAAGGAGAGTGTGTGTGTGTGTGTGTGTGTGTGTGTGTGTGTGTGTGTGTGTGTGTATGTCACAGTGTGTGTGTGTGTGTGTGTGTGTATGTGTGTGTGTCACAGTGTGTGTGTGTGTGTGAGAGTGTGAATCTAGGCTGAGAGGATGAAGAGAAGAGCAATGCCTGGGTTAGCATTAGCGTTAGGGTTAGGGTTGCTTCAAGGATGGGAGAGACAGGGGGACAGGGGTGAGAGGTGGAGAAGAAGTGGGAGAGAGAGAGAGAGAGAGAGAGGAGAGAGAGGGAGGGAGAGAGAGAGAGAGAGAGAGAGAGAGAGAGAGAGAGAGAGAGAGAGAGGGAGAGAGAGGGAGAGAGAGAGAGAGGGAGGGAGAGAGAGAGATAGAGAGAGAGGGAGAGAGGGAGAGAGAGAGAGAGAGAGAGAGGGAGAGAGAGAGAGAGAGAGAGAGGGGGAGAGAGAGGGAGAGAGAGAAAGAGCGAGAGAGAGAGGGAGGGACAGGAGGACAGGGGTGAGAGGTGGAGAAGAGGAAGAGTCTATTCTTCATCTGCATCTGACTAGCAGCTAGCTGAGTGTAGTGCATCAGGCTGTGTGTTATTGACAATATTCCAAGACATGGACGCACAAACTAAAATCTCACGATCACGAATATTTCTCAACACCGGTAACACTGAACATTTCCTACTCCCATTAAACAGCCTCAGCCGGGGCTCCGCCCTCCAAAGCCTTCACCATGTTCTCAGTAGGGTTTGGGTTCTCAGTAGGGTCATCAGTAGGGTCATCAGTAGGGTTAGGGTCATCAGCAGGGTTAGGGTCATCAGTAGGGTTTGCAGCAGTCATCATAAAGAAATGGAAGGGTGGCCCATTCAAATCAACGGAACATTCTGCAGCATTCTGAAGAGCGGTAAAATAAAGGCAGTTAATGCCGCTGCCTGGGTTTGTCTCTTATTATATAAATGTGATTATGTGGTGTTATTACTACGTTATCAATGAGGGGGGGTGGGATCAATGAGGGGGGGTGGAATCAATGAGGTTTATAAACACACGTCCCAGATTGAGGGGGGGGGGGGGGGCTCAATGAGGTTTATAAACACACGTCCCAGATGCTCTTCCATAGGAGTACAAGAGTTCCAGATGGAAGTTTCCTTTCCCAGGAGAGGCCATGAGGCTTCTAAAGACGACCTGTTTCCCAGGAGTGCCCATGAGGCTTCTAAAGACTACCTGTTTCCTTAGGAAGGCCCACATGGCTACACACACCGCTGGTGATGCTCACAGCCAGAAAGCTTGGCAATGCATATCACTTCAGCCTGAACACGCTTCCAACACGTTTCCAATGCATATGACTTCAGCCTGAACACTGAACACGCTTCCAACACGCTTCCAATGCATGTCACTACAGCCTGAACACTGAACACGCTTCCAATACATATCACTACAGCCTGAACACGCTTCCAATGCATATCACTACAGCCTGAACACTGAACACGCTTCCAATGCATATCACTACAGCCTGAACACGCTTCCGATGCATATCACTACAGCCTGAACACGCTTCCGATGCATATCACTACAGCCTGAACACGCTTCCAATGCATATCACTACAGCCTGAACACGCTTCCGATGCATATTAC
>NC_045154.1:5335930-5343430 GCF_900700415.2 Clupea harengus | reverse complement strand
AAGCAATCTGATTGGAGGAGTGCAGGGGGCAGTCAGGAGCATTCTGATTGGAGGACTGCATGGGACAGTCAGAAGCAATCTGATTGGAGGAGTGCATAGGGCAGTCATGGGTGTCCTGATTGGAGGAGTGCAGGGGACAATCTGGAGTATTCTGATTGGCCTCTGAGGGCAGATGGCAGTCAGGAGCGGAGCATGACGCACTTGAGGAATGGGCGGGGCAGTCGGCTGACGCTGTGATGGCAGGGGTAGTTACTGATGGGTGTGCAGGGCAGTTCGATGATGCGGTGGTAGAAGGTAGACCTGCACAGGGGTGGGCGGGGCAGTCTGGCGAGTGGTGGGCGGGGCAGTCACCAGCAGGGGTGTCTGCAGGCTCCGGCTCCGCCCGCTGGTCCAGGGAGGAGGTGCGTCTGAAGCCCCCTGCGTTGTTCTGAGCGGCCAGACTGCTGAAAGAGGCGGCGCTGATGGAGGTGTTGGTTGGGGAGTCGATGTAAATCTTGATCTGCGGACGGCTGGCTCCATTGCGGATGCGTCTGCCTATCTCTGTGCCGCGGGCCTGCGTGTTGGTCAGGTTGTTGAAGCGGGCGAGGGCATCCGGCAGCAGGCACACGTTGGCACTGCCGAAACAGAAGCTCCGCCCCTGCGGACGCCACTCGCCCGGTACCAGCCCCGCCCCCTGCTCGGCTGCCCGCTGCTTGTCGCTGATTGGCTCGTGGGTGTAGAGGTAAGACTGCCTGGTCGCCTGCAGGGGCGCCCACACCAGGAAGCCCAGCAGGGCCAGAGGCAGCGAGGCCAGCAGCAGCAGCAGGTACAGGGGCACCGCCACCGCCACGCTGAGGGACGAGAACGAGCAGGGGTCCTGTGAGCGGCGGCGCCTCTCCAGGGAGGTGGGCACACAGGATCCCAGCAGGCGGTCCAGCAGCCAATAGCAGGGGAAGATGAACCCCCAGGACAGGCCGTCCAGGAAGCAGAGCAAGGCACTTGGGTAGGGAGAGGCATGCAGGCCCATCTCCTCTTCTTCTCGCAAATATACAAAAAGTTGGAAAAAAAATATAAAAAATACAAAATTGTACCCGCCCCCCTTGGTAAAGAGAGAGGGACACTACATGATTCTTTTGTGCGTAAGCAGCCAGTCCTACACACTTCCTCTTTAGTCAGTGAATGAGCAAGTGAGCTAGTGTGTAGAGCTTGCTAACATGGCTAGTCAGTGAAGCTAAGGAGCTAGTGTGTCGAGCTAGTGTGTAGAGCTTGTTAACATGGTTGCAGACGGGATTAGAGGTGTCCCAGTGGTGAGCAAAGAGACCATGCCGACGAAACCCGTTTCATTCTCCACATAAGGAAGCCTAAAGAGACAAGAGAGAGAGAGGGAGGGACAGAGAGAGACAATCAATTACAATCTCTGATAATATTTGTGCGCGTGGCACTGAAATCAGCTTCATAGATGCTATTCACATTAAAGTGTACAATGACATGGATCAGCACTTTAAGCTCTTTGCCCAGGGGTGCACAACACGCTCCAGCTCTGTCTTGTGAACACGTCTTGGCTTTTAACTCTGAGTATTACTGAGTCGCCCCTGGTCAAGGAGTCAATGTGATATTCCACCGCTGGATTCCACGGCCATGTTCAACATGCCTGAACATTTACAGGAACGACACCCTCCTCAGCCCTTAAAGTGTTCACCCTAACCCCTAACCCTAACCCTCCTCAGCCCTTAAAGGCTTCACCCTAACCCCTAACCCTCTTCAGCCCTTAAAGGGTTCACCCTAACCCCAAACCCCCCTCAGTCCTTAAAGTGTCCACCCTAACCCCTAACCCTCTTCAGCCCTTAAAGGGTTCACCCTAACCCCTAACCCTCTTCAGCCCTTAAAGGGTTCACCCTAACCCCTAACCCCTAACCCTCCTCAGCCCTTAAAGTGTCCACCCTAACCCTAACCCATTCCACCATGGCTCCAGAAGCATCGGGTCACACACACATACACACACATACTTATTTTCTGCATCAAATGCAAATTATGTCATACATTTTTTGTTGATATTCTGTTTCTCACTGTTAAAATACACCTACTATTACAATTATAGATCACACATTTCTTTGCAAGTGGCCAAACTTGCGAAATCGGCAGGGGTTCAAATACTTATTTTCCCCACTGTATATGGCAAATTACATGTTGCTGATGGCGATGTTTGAGAGGAGACGAAGTGGAAGTGCAGAGGATCGGACCTGGTCATGACTGAAAGCTGCTGAATCAGTTTGGTTGTTTGGCATTATAGGCTGTGGTATGTAAAATGTGTATTTGTGGGGGGCACTGTGGCGCAACCAGTAGCCCCGACCACATTCGGGCTTGATGCCCATGGAGGACACAGGTTCGATTCCGGCCTGATATCATTTCTCCTGTCCACTCCCCGCCTCTTCTCATTTCCTGTCCCACTCTTCACTAAGACTATCAATTAAAGGCCAAAAAGCCCAAAAATAAATCTTTAAAAATGTGTATTTGTTTAATGTAGTGGTTCAAATGTAGTTGTTAGTAGTTGTTAGTTATTTAGCAATAGCTGGTCTGCCGGTACTCCCGGTGGGAACCCTGTTTTGATCGTGCTGGCTCTATTCCCTTTTTCAGGTTTCCTGTTTGGAGTGGTGAGGTCATCTGGGCCTGATGAGCTACACCTGGGCCCGGTGTGGCTCTGTATGGCCTATATAAGCAGCTCCTTTTCCAGTCCCCAGGAAGAGACCCCTTCCCCGTTGCAGACGGCTGAGATTCGTCTGAATCTCAGAGTGCTAGACTAGAACTAGAATCCCAGACTGCACTGAACCAATGAACCAAAACTAACCATGTTTGAAGACATGTTTATAGTCTCAGCATTATTGCCATGATACAAATACTGCACCATTTCCTAACCCTAGCGTTTAACCAATAAGCGTTGATCATCACTGCAAGCTCCATTCAGTGGTTTCTGGGCCACACCGCCATTGTGTGTGTGTGTGTGTGTGTGTGTGTGTGTGTGTGTGTGTGTGTGTGTGTGTGTGTCTGTGTGTGTGTGTGTGTGTGTGTGTGTGTGTGTGTGAGAGTGTGTGTGTGTGTGTGTGAGAGTGTGTGTGTGTGTGTGTGTGTGTGTGAGAGTTGTGTGTGTGTGTAGGTGTGTGTGTGTGTGTGTGTGTGTGTGAGAGAGTGTGTGTGTGTGAGAGTGTGTGTGACACTTACAGTAGATACCAATATCTTCCCCCAAAATAGCTGTGGAAAAGGGTTTGAACCCAAACGCTGTGAAAAAGGGTTCGAACCCAAACGCTATGAAAAAGGGTTCGAACCCTAACGCTGTGAATAAGGGTTCGAACCCAAACGCTGTGAAAAAGGGTTCGAACCCAAACGCTGTGAAAAAGGGTTTGAACCCTAACGCTGTGAAAAAGGGTTAGAACCCAAATGCTATGAAAAAGGGTTCGAACCCTAACGCTGTGAAAAAGGGTTCGAACCCAAATGCTATGAAAAAGGGTTCGAACCCAAACGCTATGAAAAAGGGTTCGAACTCAAACGCTATGAAAAAGGGTTCGAACCCTAACGCTGTGAAAAAGGGTTAGAACCCAAATGCTATGAAAAAGGGTTCGAACCCAAACGCTATGAAAAAGGGTTCGAACTCAAACGTTATGAAAAAGGGTTCGAACCCAAACGCTATGAAAAAGGGTTCGAACCCAAACGCTGTGATCAGGTGTTACAGGGGTCATTCCTGCGGTGGAGAAATGCACAAAGGTTCAAGCTGCTGTTACGACCCGGCTCGTGAGTGTGTGTGTGTGTGTGTGTGTGTGTGTGTGTGTGTGTGTGTGTGTGTGTGTGTGTGTGTGTTACGACCCGGCTCGTGAGTGTGTGAGTGTGTGTGTGTGTGTGTGTGTGTGTGTGTTACGACCCGGCTCGTGAGCCGCAACATACATTGGAGAAAGACCACAGAGTGTACAAAAATATAGGGTTCATTTCTATAACACCAAAACACAGAGTAAAATAGTGAGTGCCAGGCACCAGCACCAAACACATGGTGTTCACCAGCCTCCAAAGCATGGTGTGAATGCAAGGCCCCCTTCTGAGGGCAAACCGCATGGCTAAACTCTCCTGAGCAAGCTAGAGTGCTAATAACTAGCAAGCTGTTTAGCCCTTTGGGATTTGGCTACAACTCGTTAGCCCATATTGGCACTCTTGCTTGCTCAGGAACGGTTAGCTTTGATAAGATCCAGGATACATGTCCTGTGATCTAATACATATTGTTTTTGTCTCCAAATGCCATATCTTGGTGTCGTTCACCCATCCTGCAACTGCATATTGAAAGGCATCTCTACTCTTGAAATCTCCGGTTTATGGGGATGGATTATGTACAAGATAAATGTAAATGTCGGGAAAGTTGGGGCAGATGCTTTGCAAAAACACAGAGGAATTGCTAATCGCTAACGGCTAGTAGCATGCTAACCTTTGATAGGTGGCTCATACACCTCGCAAATCCTCTTAGACGTATTTTAGTTACAATAATGGGGTTTTTATATTGTACAGTGTCTATTTCTCGGTAACTTTCTTAAAATCTAAGCAAAAAAAAGTAAAACTTAAAACTTTTAGGTACAAATACGATGATCTACGGAGGCCCAGGCCACCACCTGTTTACTCTCCTGCCCTCAGGCAGACGGTACAGATCCTTTAGAGCAAGGACCACGCGTCTTAAGAACATTTTTTTCCCGACGCCCATCAGAACTCTAAATACAGACATGCACTAAACACTAAGCACTTTATTGACTGCAAGTCACATACCATCTCAGTCACCTTACACATGTGTATAAACAAAGCTGTCTGTGTTTATTGTAAAGCACCTCAGGGAAGTACTGTTGATGTATATATTGAAGTACTTAAGTCTATGCCACCGCACTTTGTTCAACTCTTAATGTATATATATATATATATATATTTTTGGACTGTTCCTACTGTTTTTGGATAGTTGTAGTATTGTTCTGTTATATGTTGTTGTTGTGTTATATGTTGTCCCTCGTCGCACCAATAGGAGAAGCACTCAAAATTCCGTTGTTTAAATACAATGACAATAAAGGCTTTTCTATTCTATTCTATTCTATTCTATTCTATTTGGTCCGCCATTTTTTTTCCAACTAAGGTAGTATATTTTGAGTGTGCACTGATATGGAACAGCTGTACAGTACATTATGGCTCAATACAGTACACCCCGTGACCTCCTTTCAACCAATCAGAATGCTTGATTTCATCTACCCGTATTATAATTAGCTTTAATGAATAAAAAATACACTAGGAAAGACACAAGGAGTCGATATGAACCTTACCTACAATACAGTTAGAATGAATGAGTGCGTTTGTCTCATACTCTGAGTCATTAACCCTAACCCTACTGTTTGTCTCATACTCAGAGTCATTACTGGATCCCCATCTTCTGAATTACTTTAGTGCCATGCTGAAGTTCTGTAAGGTCTGAGCTCCTGTGAGAACCCCACACTCTGAGCTCCTGTGGGAACCCCACACTCTGAGCTCCTGTGGGAACCCCACACTCTGAGCTCCTATGGGGTTCCCACACTCTGAGCTCCAGTAAGGCTCCTCTGCATGTGTGCTAACCCTGCTAACTGTGATCTAAAGGCAGCTGAAGGGGGCTAATGGCTATAGAGCTGAAGGAAGCTAATGGCTATAGAGCTGAAGGAAGCTAATGGCTATAGAGCTGAAGGAAGCTAATGGCTATAGAGCTGAAGGGGGCTAATGGCTATAGAGCTGAAGGGGGCTAATGGCTATAGAGCTGAAGGGGGCTAATGGCTATAGAGCTGAAGGGAGCTAATGGCTATAGAGCTGAAGGAAGCTAATGGCTCTGCTTTCAGGCTATAGAGCGTCTGCCTCCTAATTGCCCCAGATAGGCCAGAGTTGCTCATCTAGAATGAGTTATGACAAACCCTTTGTGGCTGTGCGAGCACTCCCAATAACATGCTTCCTGCCTTTTAAAAATAATTGCCTGTCGATTTTAAACGAAGACAACAGTCCAAACAAACAGGCTTGGGAGTACTTCCTGTAAAAGACAACTGGTATGGTTTGAGCAAGTGAGATCCCCTGCCTCACAAGGCCCATAAATACACTTAAACTGCACTGTTCTTTAAGGCTGTCCCCCACAGTAGTAACACTGGGAGCCTATCCTCATCACTAGCAGGCCTTGTGTTTGCTAACCCTAACCCTAACCCTAACCCTGACCCTAAAGAGTATGTGTGTGTGTGTGTGTGTGTGTGAGAATGTGTGAGTGTGAGAGAGAGTGTGTGGGTGTGTGTGAGAGTGTGTGTGTGTGTGTGTGTTAAAGGAGGATGCACTGTTGTGTATCCGGTGGCCATACTGATCGATAGATGACTCTCATCAGCGCCAGAGCTGTGGCTTCCCTGTTTCATTATGCAACACACAGACACACACACACACACACACACACACACACACATGTGTGGGTGTACGTGGAATAGCAGCTTCCTCTGGTCTGCATTAGGGGTGAGTGTGTATGAGTGTGAGTGTGTGTGTGTACGTGGAGAAGGAGCTTCCTCTGGTCTGTATAATGGGTGTGTGTGTATGGGTGTGTGTGTATGAGTGTGTGTGTATGAGTGTGTGTGTATGAGTGTGTGTATGTGACTCTGCATAATGGGTGTGTGTGTATGGGTGTTTGTGTGTGTGTATGAGTGTGTGTGTATGAGTGTGTGTGTATGAGTGTGTGTATGTGACTCTGCATAATGGGGGGTTATCCCCCACCTTCTCCTCGCAGTCTGGGCTCCAGGAAGTGATTTGTTATGAAATATTAAGCCCCTCCCTAAACGTGTGGGCGTGTCTGTGTATATGTCTGTAAGAGAGAGAGCGTGTGTGTGTGGATTTGTGACTGTGTATGCATGTGAGAAAGAGAGAGAGAGAGAGAGAGAGAGAGAGAGAGAGAGTGTGTGTGTGTGAGTGAGGGAGAGAGAGAGAGAGTTTATGTGTGTGTGTGTGAAAGAGAGAGAGAGAGTGTGTGTGTGTGAGGGAGAGAGAGAGAGAGAGAGTGTGCATGTGTGTGTGTGTGTGTGTGTGTGTGTGTGAGGGAGAGAGAGAGAGAGAGTGTGCGTGTGTGGGTAAGTTTCAGAATCAGAATCAGAATCAGGTTTTATTGGCCAAGTAAGTTTGCACAAACAAGGAATTTGACTTGGTAAAGTGGCTCTCAGTGTGCTTACACAAAATATACATTACAACACAATACAAAACAAACAGTGCAACAGTTTAAGAAAGTATATACAAGGCGGAATGGCTATATACAGTAGCTGTGAAATGTTACACAACAATAGTGCAAAGAAGAAGTGGAGAGTGCAAGAAGTGCAGGGATAAATATATAAATATAAATATATATGCTACAGTGGGTTAGCTGTCCAGTAGTGAGACGGCGAGGGGGAAGAAACTGTTTTTGTGTCTGGAGGTTTTGGCGAACAGTGATCTGTAGCGTCTACCAGAGGGGAGGAGTTGGAATAGTTTGTG
>NC_045154.1:5320930-5328430 GCF_900700415.2 Clupea harengus | reverse complement strand
TGCACACACACACGCACAAGCACGCATGCACACACACACACGCACGCAAACACACACACGCGCATGCACACACACACGCACAAGCACACATGCACACACACACGCACGCAAACACAGACACACACGCGCATGCACACACACACGCACGCAAACACAGACACAGACACACACACACACACACACACACACACACACACACACACACACACACACAGGCTTCCTCCACCTGTCCTCTTGGCCTGCCTGTCCAGAGCCTGGAGGCCAAAGAGATCCGTCTATAAATAGCGCCCAGTGTGTGTGTGTGTGTGTGTGTGTGTGTGTGTGTGTGTGTGTGTGTGTGTGTGTGCGTGTGTGTGCGTGAGTGTGTGAGTGTGTATAAATAGCGCCCATCGTACAGTCATACATGATTACTCTTGACATAATCTGAAGAAATCCTATCCAACGCCAAAGACCTCATATTGGAAAAATGAAATGCGCTGGCTTCATCATTTCTGTGTGCGTGTCTATCTGTGTGTGACAGACACTCACAGAGCCGCACACACACACACACACACACACAGAGAGAGAGAGAGAGAGAGAGAGAGAGAGAGAGAGAGAGAGGCAGAGAGAGAGAGAGAACTAATGATGAACATTTGTATTATTTCTACAATTACTGCAGATGTAAATTTAACCAACAAAATACATTTAAATACAAATCTAGGCACCAAACATCATATGATACTAAATACATATTTAGGCACCAAACATCATATGATCCTGAATGGTAAACTAACATGTACAGGTAAACCAACATGAACAGTCTCCTCCTGGTTCTCCTCATTGTACACCTCGACTTTATTGCGACTGTCCTGCCCGCACTGTCACGACCACTGATTATCCCCTAGCAACCAGGCTGTGGACATGACATCCTCTGGTAGCGATGCTGCAATCCTTATGCCGGATGACTAAAACATCCCGTGCAGTGTTCATAAACTTTAGTCTTATCGGGCGGGCACTTATAGGACACTCATGACCTGCGGCGCTGTGCAGGACACTAACCTTAAGATTCCCTAGATTCCATCTGGATTCGTTCAGTTTCGTATGAACTTGACACAGTTTCTCAACGGATATGTTTCATGCTGTGCAACATTTCAGCGCGATCGCTCACTCACAAACAAAGTCCTTAAGAAGCACCTAAACACATTAATTGCCCTCCCCTAATACAGTTTACGAGTACAGTTTAGGAAATTCAACCCACTGGTGTTTGGTATCACCTACCTGGAGCACATCAGACCCCGCCTCTCCCAGCCCACCTATCCCGTTTCACGGGGAGCAGACGAAACACTCGCTGCGTTTGTTTGTTTCATGATTATCAACAACCGCGTCCGCACTGGCAGGCTTCATACAGGAAGCCATGGTGAGCCTGGCTATGGCAAAGCACCACAGGCTAGAATCCTATTTCAAAGGTAGGTACGCGCGACAAGTTGGCTTTTGGTTAAATTCCTAAAAGTGCCACTCAAGTTCCACTGTATACATCACAGGCATATTTAACGTAGAAGGTTCCTGCAGAATTGGGAATGCCATTTGACAGGTTGCAATGATTTGTAGCCACTTACACTTTTGAACAATGAAGCAGAATATGTGTGTGTGTGTGTGTGTGTGTGTGTGTGTGTGTGTGTGTGTGTGTGTTAGTGTGTGTGTGTATGTGTGTGAGTATGAGCCTACGTCTGTATGTGTGTGTGACATAATGACCGTGTATGTGTTCGGGGGTGCAGGGAGACAGACTCTTTGAACCACGTCAGCTAACGGACGAGAGACCGTACGGAGCCACACCTATAAGCCACTGAACTGCTCCGACTGAAAGTGTGCTTTTCCATGCACGCGTATGATAGACATTATTCTTAAGAAAGCGATTTAGCGTCAGCAGCACATAAACAAAAGTCCACACATGTACGTCTATCTAAGACGCCCACCAATGGGGAGTCAAGTGGTTCAGATTGGCAGAGGCTTATCCATATAATAAAAACATCATGGGAATTATTTGTAGCCTACTGAAGTTATTGAATCGACGACCATTTCAAAAGCCAGACTAACAGAACACCGCTTCACGGTTCCGTTCAAAAATCGTGCAGAATCAAGTGCGATAGCATCGCACATACAAACTGCCACACATAGGCTAGTCGACACAAATACAGGCTCGCCACCGTCTTGAACCCTCGACTCTGCTTCACACACACATGCAAACACTAGTCAAATCATAATCCGTCCTCGCCGAGGGTGGATGTGTAGGCAACAGACAAAGGAATCCTTTCCTGTGATACCCAGAGCGGCTGAACAAGCGATTTTAATTCTAGCTGAAATGTGCTTTTTTCATTACTTTTGTGAGACTAATACACCCTAATTGTTAGTCTAGAATAATATGCCACCTCTGGACTGATGGTTGTGAGGAACACAGAACGAATGGGAGTGGTACTTACGGTAGACACAACGTAGGCTGTTCAAACAGGTTTAAAACTTGTCGTTCGGTAAGTGTCGGTGAAAAGCGGTGAACTGATGTACTCAGATGCTTTAGAAGCCTTTGAGAATCCACCTCATGGCCGTCTTGCTGAAACCGACGGACTGCGTGCGGCTCTCTCCAGCACCACCACGCTTTGAACAGCTCCATTGACGTCATCTCTACTCCCCCCAGGCCACGCCCTTATCAGGACGACCAATGCCAATCACCAGCACAGCTAAAGGCAAACCACAAATCACCCGTCCTCATCGCATTGTAATAATGTTTTACTCCAACCACACAATTTACCCTTATACATAGGCTATGTATTATACTAACATTGACAGTGCCATATTTATTTCTCTCCAACCATATCCAGCCCGTTCCTTACGGGCTACAGCTCAAACACCTGCCACAAAACTAATTAGAACTATTTTCCATGTAACATTTTTTTAGGCTTAAGTACTAAGAAGACAGTATTCAGTGTCCCAGACAGTGTTCTCCGCTCCCTCTCGCCATCATTTCCGGGGGACTGCAAGTCCCAAAAGGCACCAGCAAGAGCTCTGTTTCCATAGTTACCATCGGTACCCAACAGAAGAGCAAGTTCATGTAAGTTAGCTGAGCTTCTTAGTCACTGGGTTCTCCACTATGGTGTTATAATCAACAACTCAAACCAATTGGTTTACTAATCAAGATTTAACATAATTTATGAGTTGGCGTCGTTAATCTTAATCGTGAAAAGTAGATTTAGGTTGCGCTGTACAATGTGTTCTCAACTTTACGAAATAACATTACAATACTGAACCACGTTAGCGATCAATAGCTAACCCTAATGTTAATCAAAACATTAAGCTGGAAGGACAGTGTGATGTCTGCTTGGACTAGGAATTATAAAGACATAAATTGAATGTAGCCTAACGTTATATCATCTCGCTCAGGCTTCTCATCGATTACGTTCAGTTATGTTAAGTCCATGCCAGCTTGCTAACTAACGTGTTTTAACCTAACGTTACAGCTGAATAGACTAAACTACCGGGCAGGATGGATGGGTGCGTGGTCCGTCTCCACACACTGGCATTCAAGCCCAAAGTAGATGGCAGTAGAGACGTCTTCACGGCTCAGCCTATCATTGTTCACTTCCATGAGCTTCTCGAATCATGCAATCCTTCTGAACTTCTGGCACAGGTAAGTTAGCGCTGGCTCAAGTTGTTTTTAAAGAAACCCTCTTAATTAATATAAGATTAGCTCTGTCCTACGTTTAGTCGTTATTCAACCTATTTGATCTGTGATGGTGGGAGCCCATCTTTCAAAGTCACCTGTGGTTTGTATGTTCTCAGTCGAACTGATTTTGCTAATAGCTAGACAATAATTTTCATTTCAAATACACTGTTCGCAAGAATAATATAACGACACTGAATACGATTATTATTTGTTTAGTTAGTTAAGTGCGCCTAATGTATAGTCGTGGACATTAACTGCCTTTCCTATAAAAGGTTTAGCTGGTAATTGAAATCTAGAAGTGCTGCTTCATAACAGTGGCTAGTGAGTGCTGAGATGAAGTTAATGTTGAGACAAATGTAGACAAGGCATCTGACTAATATAGCTCCAATTGTACATCAAATGTAGTTCTTACCAAGGTCGCAAAACGTGCCCCTTGCTTCAGTTCTGGCCCAAATCTGGCCCAAACCCAGAAAACCAATACATAATTTGCTGTTGCCCACACGCTGTTCAATGAGACGTATGACTTAGCCCAGATCTGTCCACACGCTGTACAACTGATCTGTCTGTCGGCTGAGTGTCGGCTTTGTCCCCGGGCCAGATGTGGCCCATAAACGGCCAAATATCTAAAAGTCCATTTAAAAATACAAGTTACTTATATTAACATTTATAACAAACACAAGCTAACACCCTAGCCTATAGCAAAGACAGTAGAACAAACACAAGCTAACACCCTAGCCTATAATAAAGACATTATAACAACAACTACTCAAAGTAACATATACAATTCATAAGCTGATTCTGAACATATTTTCAAACAGAAAATATAATTGTATCTTTCTCTCATTCTGTCTCCCTCTGTCTCACACACTCACATACACACATTCTCTCAAAGAGTGTTAAGAGAGTTATAGATTATTACTACAGTGAGTCGTATTTTTGTTCAGACCAATATTGTTCCAAATATCATGAGATTGTGAGGCCAGCTGATCCTGAATAGTGGCACTCCTTTCCCACAGAAGGATAAGGTTATGGACCGGGCCTACAGTAGGATAAAACAGAGACAGGGCCTACAGTAGGATAAAACAGAGACAGGGCCTACAGTAGGATAAAACAGAGACAGGGCCTACAGTAGGATACAACAGAGACAGGGCCTACAGTAGGATAAAACAGAGACAGGGCCTACAGTAGGATAAAACAGAGACAGGGCCTACAGTAGGATAAAACAGAGACAGGGCCTACAGTAGGATAAAACAGAGACAGGGCCTACAGTAGGATAAAACAGAGACAGGGCCTACAGTAGGATACGGTTACGGAAGGGCCTGCACAGTAAGATAAGACAAGAGACAGTTGAAATGAGTTGAATTGATTCTGCCATGTTAGAATATCATCAAAGTATTGAACACATAGAAGACCTAATTTGTGATTAATTCAATTAAATTACATTTAAACAATAAAATGGTCTCAAGGCACTTTACAGAGCCCATGGCCTGAACCCCTTTAGAGCAAGCACAATGGCCACAGCAGTAGGCAAACATGCACCCTTGTCAATGCAAAAGAGAGGAGCGTGAGCTGCTAGAGTTAGACGAACGCAAATTAACTCTGAAGGAGGCCTTGCCAAGTAAAAATGCAAACGCAAGCATCTTTGAAATCAATGCACTTTTCATTTTATGCAGTCAACATATTTGATACGGCTTGTCAGTCTCCACAAATGACAGATGGGTGCATATGATCAGTGGCCAGGGGACGGCTCCTGCTTCCCTTCACAGAGGGATCATGGGTAGTTGCTGTGACTGATGGCGCTCTATTGTGAAACTAAAAGAGACTCTTCACCGAGGGCTGTTCTGGGTCTATTGTGAAACTAAAAGAGACTCTTCACCGAGGGCTGTTCTGGGTCTATTGTGAAACTAAAAGAGACTCTTCACAGAGGGCTGTTGTTCTGGTTCTGTGACTGTGAGTTGGCTTTCTGTGTTTCGCAGGTTGATAACAAGGATGTTCTTCGTGCCGTGGTTGCCTTATATGATGTATCTTTACCAGACATCGGTGCTTCTGATATTCTTGACACCGTTCAATGCAGTGGGGCTCACACCATTGTTCTTCTACGGCCTTCCAAAGGTACCAGACTGGACAGAAGCCGTGTTTTGTAATGATGCTCAATACTTCATATCATATTATGCTATTAAGCCCAGTGTATGTTGTGACTTATTGTAAAGTCGGCCTCTATCCCACTATCACTCTCTGGATCTCTCTGATGTTTTCACTCTCTCTCCTCTCTCTCTCTCTCTCTCTCTCTCTCTCTTGATCCTTCAATTTCTCTCCCACTCTATTTCACCCTCTCTCTCTGTAAATCTCTCTCTGTCCTTCCTCCTCTCTTTCTTTGTAACTCTTTTTCTTTCTCACCCTCATCTGCTTCCTTCTGTCTTTCTCTTTCTATCTATCTCTCTCCTCCACCTGTCTTGTTTTGGTCTCAGATGTTCTGGAGGAGTACCAGCGGAGGAGAGCGTTCTCTGGCCAGAGGAGAGAGGGCTCTGTCTGTGCGCTGTCGTCCTGCGCAGGGGAGGACAGCGAGCCTCACTTCAGCTCCTGCTTCAGTGACTCAGAGGAGAGCACAGAGGAGAGCTCCGTGGACCAGGAGGACACCGCAGGAGCCCTGGGGTTAGTTCTCACCCTCACCCTCACCCTTAACTCTTAACCCTTTCACTCCCAGCTCTAACTTTAAGATACAGACATTCACTCCTCTCCAAACAAAGCTTTACCTTTTACTCTTTTCATCGACTCATGTCAACACTCTTATCTTTTCATCGACTCATTTAAACACTTTAACTCTCATCTTTTCATCGACTCATTTAAACACTTTAACTCTCATCTTTTCATCGACTCATTTAAACACTTTAACTTTCATCTTTTCATCGACTCATTTTAAACACTCCCTCCACACGGTGTGCCTCCAGACTTTAATAGGGGTTCTCCTATTACAAAACGTTACTATGAAGCTAACCTAATCCTGTCCTCTAGAATTACAGTAAAAGTTCTTTTGGGCAATGAAGTCAGTGATCTACTATGTGTCCAGACAGCCTTTCACTCTTCACTCTGCCTAGGATTGGCCCACACTTCTTGTGTTACAGTGCAGACAGGTTTACCAGTGAAAATGTACACTTTCCGATAGAGAGACACATTTGTAAATAGCATTAATGCAGTCTTGGTGTGTTAACAAGAGGGTGACTAAATGATGGAGACAGTAAGCCGGATAAAAGCGGACAGAGAAGGCAGGACGGATGCTCTCTCCTAAGAGTTATCTCTGGATGGATTTCCTTGGCGTGGTAGAGATTGCCTTGGTCATCAGGTCCTCTATGAATAAGTCATGTGCTGTTTGCTGTTTGGACCGTTACTTCCGCAGCTTCATTTGGTATACACAGATGAGGAGGATCTCGCATGACCCAGAACAATAGGCTGATGATTCCATTAAGATCTGGGAGAGAACAGAGGCACAGCCTTCAAAGGCCGGGTGCCGGAGTTAGCATGGAGGGGCACAGCCTTCAAAGGCAGGGGACTAGAGAGTTACATTGCTTTCAGACGGCTGATTGTGTGCATGTTGCTGAATAGTATGCAGGGATTAAAGTATTCTGGCACCGTGCCGGATTTCCGGCGTGCGGCGTTTGGCTGCGAAAAAAAATCTTATATAAAAAAAAAACACGTCTCGATATCATCACCATCACTTTCGAGTTTATGAGTTCGTCTGCCAATGAAATGAAAGGAGCACAACTCTCCCGCTCTCAAATTAACATTATTAGCCAATCAGAAGTAGATTG
>NC_045154.1:5305930-5315930 GCF_900700415.2 Clupea harengus | reverse complement strand
GTTCCAGTGTACGCTGTAAGGGCGGAGCTCAGTAATGATGTGCAGCTCGCCCTGCCCTAGTCACACACACACACACACACACACACACACTCACACACACACTCGCCCTGCCCTAGTCAGCCCTCTGCTATTTCTAGAGGGGCCCACTTAAACAGCAGTCTGTAATTTACCCTCAATGAAAGAACAGGACTCTCTCTCTCTCATCACACACACACACACACACACACACACACACACACACACACACACACACACACACACACACACACACACACACACACACACTCACACACACACTCACACACACCCACACATTACCCTCAATGAAAGAACAGGACTCTTTCTCTCTCATCACACACACACACACACACACACACACACACACACACACTCACTCACATTACCCTCAATGAAAGAACAGGACTCTCTCTCTCTCTCTCATCACACACACACACACACACACACACACACACACACACACTCACATCTGAAAATATTCAAACACACCAACACACACTCTCACACAGGGCTGCTTCCTCTTGCAAATATCTTTCATATGGCAGCCAGACAAGCATACCTCCCCCCACACACGTGCACACTCTCACACTCACACACACACACACACACACACATACCCAGCAGCACGCACCACCCCCACCCAACACACACACACACAGTCGGCTGGCTGGCTGACACTCTGATCTTGCTCAAACATTTAAACCCATTGCTATATGTTTCTTTAAAATCTATATGTGCTGATGGATGTTCTGCTTGTGTAGTCATTATAACATAACAACAACAACAACAATAATAATAATAAGAAGAAGAAGAATAAGAAGAAAGAGAGAGAGAGATGTTTCACCCTATGTCATAGTCACATAGCAGGCATTGAGTTTGTGTTTCTGGTGTGCCAACACATCTGGGCAGAAGACGGTGTGGGTGGTCGTGTGGGGTAAAGAAAACATGGACAACTGGCCAACCTTCTGGAGGTAGCACGGGTCGCTGGGGTGCTCAGGCCCTGGCCAACCTTATGGAGGACGCACGGGCCGCTGGGGTGCTCAACCTTATGGAGGACGCACGGGCCGCTGGGGTGCTCAACCTTTTGGAGGTAGCACGGGCCGCCGGGGTGCTCAGGCCCTGGCCAACCTTCTGGAGGACGCACAGGCCGCTGGGGTGCTCAACCTTTTGGAGGTAGCACGGGTCGCTGGGGTGCTCAGGCCCTGGCCAACCTTATGGAGGTAGCACGGGCCGCTGGGGTGCTTAGGCCCTGGGCTCTTGAGACAGTGTTATTATTTTGGTGCTATAGAAATCAAATGGAATTGAATATGTGCGTGTGTACATGGCAGCCCCCATAACCCTAACCCTAACCCTGATACATGCAAGTACTCATACCCAACAACCTAGCCAAAGTAGAATAACAACAGGCTGCACTGCGACCATCATGCAAGTACTCATAGCCAACAACCTAGCCAAAGTAGAATAACAACAGGTTGCACTGCGACCATCATGCAAGTACTCATACCCAACAACCTAGCCAAAGTAGAGGAGTAGTATTATTTTTGCAGCGATGAGGTTGGTAAAAATGCCTGTTTCATTTAGGCTGCATTTGTCGGCTTTACTGTTACTGCTTGGCCTGAGAGCTTCCGTCATAAACGGCCTCATCTGCATCACTTCCAGTCAGACCTGTAATGCAGTGCTGATGAAGGCCCCATTAACCCCCTCCTGACAGAGCTGAGCAGAGCTGAGCTGCACCACAGGGGACTGTGAGAAAGCACTGATGAATCTCTCTTCATTTCCTATCTCCCCCTCTCCTCGTTACATTCTTCCGTTCTTTCTTTCATTCATTAATTCATTCTGTTTATTATTCTAGAACGAACTGCCTAGTACTACTAGAGCAGGGGCGTCCCTCTCTACCTTCAAGAAGCTTTTGAAGACCCAACTCTTCAGAGAGCACCTCCCTTCCTAACTTGCACTTCGGCTAGTGCTTAACTTGCACTTCAGCAGTTACATTCCTGCACTTCTTTTTCCTTTCTAGGTCGTTTTTCTAATTCTTATGTAAAGTAGTATTTATTGTTACACCATGTTCTTTATTGCTCTTAGCTTGACTGTTCTCTCCCTTGTATGTCGCTTTGGACAAAAGCGTCTGCTAAATGACTAAATGTAAATGTAAATGTATTCTTTCTTTCTCTCCCCCTTCTTCTGTCTGCAGGACCACGGGAGACAAGGTGCTGCAGCTGTCACTCATCGCCATCAGGAAGTCCTACCGCAGCTGTGGAGTGGGCCGCTATCTCATAGAGGTGTGTGAAGGGTGATCAGAGTGTGTGTGTGAAGGGTGATCAGAGTGTGTGTGTGAAGGGTGATCTCATAGAGGTGTGTGAAGGGTGATCAGAGTGGGCCGCTATCTCATAGAGGTGTGTGTGAAGAGTGTGTGGAGTGGGCTGCTATCTCATAGAGGTGTGTGAAGGGTGATCAGAGTGTGTGTGTGAAGGGTGATCAGAGTGGGCCGCTATCTCATAGAGGTGTGTGAAGGGTGATCAGAGTGTGTGTGTGAAGGGTGATCAGAGTGTGTGTGTGAAGGGTGATCTCATAGAGGTGTGTGAAGAGAGATCTCATAGAGGTGTGTGAAGGGTGATCTCATAGAGGTGTGTGAAGGGTGATCTCATAGAGGTGTGTGAAGGGTGATCAGAGTGTGTGTGTGAAGGGTGATCAGAGTGTGTGTGTGAAGGGTGATCTCATAGAGGTGTGTGAAGAGAGATCTCATAGAGGTGTGTGAAGGGTGATCTCATAGAGGTGTGTGAAGAGAGATCAGAGTGGGCCGCTATCTCATAGAGGTGTGTGAAGGGTGATCAGAGTGTGTTATCCAGGCATCTATGCATTGTGTAAGTCATGACATGTAAAATGGTTAAACCTCATGTTATTTGTCAGTGATATACATGGACAATATGATTTGTTTATGATATACAGGGACAGTATGATTTGTTTATGATATACATGACACAATATGATTTGTTTATGATATACAGGGACAGTATGATTTGTTTATGATATACATGACACAATATGATTTGTTTATGATATACAGGGACAGTATGATTTGTTCATGATATACATGGACAATATGATTTGTTTATGATATACAGGGACAGTATGATTTGTTTATGATATACAGGGACAGTATGATTTGTTTATGATATACAGGGACAGTATGATTTGTTTATGATATACATGACACAATATGATTTGTTTATGATATACAGGGACAGTATGATTTGTTTATGATATACATGACACAATATGATTTGTTTATGATATACATGACACAATATGATTTGTTTATGATATAATGGGACAAAGGTGAGGAGGGGGGGTTGGTCATAGCAGAAAGGAGGCTATCTGGGGGGAGGAGTTCAAATGCACACAGGAGAGCCTGCATCCTCACAAAAGGCAGTTTGAATGCTAATGGCCTCAGCTATCTGGCTAAGAGTAAGTTAAGTCAGGGATAATGTATAGTCCGCTGCGCATCAGGGATTTCTTTTCCGATACTGACCGGCAGATTATACATCATCCCGCTTATTATACAGTTACTTGCCAAAACAATGAAAGACATTCCTCCAAAATACCTCTTTTTAAATTATTTTGTAGCTGTTTCGTGGCTTCCTCTGAGAAAAAATGTGTTCTTCACAGAAGTTTAAAGTTACAGGTGTTGTGTTGCAACGTATTACTTGCAGACTTTCAGTTACAATTACTTTCTGGTACGAGAAGTGAACAAACCACTTGTGGAATAATATGAAATATGTGAATCAGAAGCACAAAACTCGTTGCCAATGGCAGCGGTCATTCATTTTTTGCAGCAGTCATTATAAAGAAATATCGGACTTCTGAGCGCATGGATGGCCCATTGAATTCAATGGAACTTTCTGCAACATTCAGAGGAGCCGTATAATAATACAAAATAATGTAATTTGCTTTATGCCTCCCTGAGTAAACATGAGGGGAAATATAGGACATGTCCTTTAAATACTATTCAGTATGTCAATATACTTTTTGTTCGTCGTTATTCATTGATTTTGTTATTTTGTTGGACATGATTAATTATGAGATACGAAAAATCTGTTTGGACATTGCAGAGCAATAGCAATAATGAATGGACTTAATGGGAAAGATGTCTAGCGTGAATGAGATGCTCTCAGTGCAGGCTCTTACCTTACAGGGAAGTTGTCCCTGTTTAACTTCAGTCATTTGGAATGAGTTTCACTGGCCTGGCACGCACACATTTGCCATTCCACTTTAAAAATATATACGGGTGTTTGAAGAGGTAAACTTACAGACCTGAGGACCTCGTAATTACACAGAAGGCCTTTTTAAAGGCGAACTGGCCCACCCATCTCAACTAGGGGGACTTTTGAGTCAGTATTTCAGCTGTAAGAAACCACCTCTCCAACAACTCTGTCTCTCTCTCTTAGTTTGGAAGAGTACCGATCTCCTCCATGTTCTCAGACATGTTCTCAGGTGGAGTTGGTTTAGCTCAGATAATCTAGATGTAATCTAAATGTGTTTATTTGTGATTACTAATCTAAAGGTCTTTATTTGTAATTACTGTGCGGTACCAATGACTGATTTCTGTGCTTATTTTGGTTAGTAGAACATGAGGCAGGGGGGTTGGGTGGTTGGAGCAAGAGATGAATGCCTGGCGCCCTCTAGTGGTAGTCTAGCAAGCTTGCAATCAACAGCCATCATATATATCACGCTTCCAAGTGTATGTTCACCCCCAGCCCTTCACTCCACACACACACACACTCACACACACAGACACACACACATCCACACACACATCCACACACATCTACACACACATCCACACACACATCTACACACACATCCACACACATTGTCACACCTAGGGTAGAAATGACACAACAGAGCGGACAGAGTAGATTTCACCATGTAGAACGATGGGTTTATTGTTGGTTTCGAACGGTGCAATTATCCCACTAACAACACGTTAACAAACTGTCTGCAATAAATGCAACTGACAACGCACGAAGACAACACAACGGATCAGCACAACACGCCGATGCTGGGCCAAGACCAGCGGCTTCGGCAGTGTCTGCAGCAGGTCGAATCTCCTGAAGGAGGAGGAGCCAGAGCTTTTAAGGAGTCAGGTGAACCTGCGTGCGGGGTGCACCCAATTAAGGCTCATCACCTCCAATCAGCCAAACTGCACACAGAGACCAGAGGGCACAAACAGAGGGTTAGATACATGGCATAGACCGGCACAGGCCAGCTGGCCGTCACACACACACACACACACACACACACACACACACACACACACACACACACACACACACACTCACACACAGACACACACATCCACACACACATCCACACACATCTACACACACATCCACACACACATCCACACACACACACACACACACACACACACACACACATACACTACAGCGTTCTCATGATCACCCTGGCCTGCGCTGTATTTGCTGTGCTGAGAGTTTACTCTGTGTGTATCATGAGGGGCTGTGAGTTTACTCTGTATATATCATGAGGGGCTGTGAGTTTACTCTGTATATATCATGACGTTGGCTGTGAGTTTACTCTGCGTATATCATGAGGGGCTGTGAGTTTATTCTGTATATATCATGAGGGGCTGAGAGTTTACTCTGTGTATATCATGACATCATGAGGGGCTGTGAGTTTACTCTGTGTATATCATGACATCATGAGGGGCTGTGAGTTTACTCTGTATATCATGACATCATGAGGGGCTGTGAGTTTACTCTGTATATATCATGACATCATGAGGGGCTGTGAGTTTACTCTGTGTATATCAGGACATCATGAGGGGCTGTGAGTTTACTTTGTATATATCATGAGGGGCTGTGAGTTTACTCTGTATATATCATGAGGGGCTGTGGGTTTACTCTGTGTATATCAGGACGTTGGAGGGGCTGTGAGTTTACTCTGTATAAATCATGAGGGGCTGTGAGTTTACTCTGTGTATATCATGAGGGGCTGTGAGTTTATTCTGTATATATCATGAGGGGCTGAGAGTTTACTCTGTATATATCATGAGGGGCTGTGGGTTTACTCTGTGTATATCAGGACGTTGGAGGGGCTGTGAGTTTACTCTGTATAAATCATGAGGGGCTGTGAGTTTACTCTGTGTATATCATGAGGGGCTGTGAGTTTATTCTGTATATAATGAGGGGCTGAGAGTTTACTCTGCGTATATCATGACATCATGAGGGGCTGTGAGTTTACTCTGTGTATATCATGAGGGGCTGTGAGTTTACTCTGTGTATATCATGACGTTGGAGGGGCTGTGAGTTTATTCTGTGTATATCATGAGGGGCTGTGAGTTTACTCTGTGTTAAGGGGCTGTGAGTTTACTCTGTGTATATCAGGACGTTGTCAACTCACATTTATTTGAATAGCACATTTAAAAACAGAAGAGTTGTACCAAAGTGTTTTCCAGTCGAAGTGATGTGAGAGATTAAAGACTAATATAATACAAGACTATATAAAGAATGAAAACATATAAAACATATTGGACATATGAAGCAATAAAAGTGAAATGCACTGCATTTAAATAGCGCTTATATATATTATTATTGTATATATAGCGCTTTTCTACTGCGTTTATATAGCACCTATATATACTATTAGTATAAATATATATAGCGCTTTTCTACTCATAGAGCACTCAAAGCGCTTTACACATTAATGCCTCAGACATCTACCCATTCACACACCGATGGCATAGGCTACCATCTAAGATTAGTGGTTAGGAGTGCTTTACAGAGCCCAGGGCCTGAACCCTCAATGGCCAACGGTGACTGGGGCAAAGAAAAACTCCCTGTTAACAGGAGAAACCTTGACCAGAACCTCCACACATAAGGGAGGGCCCATCTGGATACAATTTCACCCGAGCACCTTTAATTGTTTCTTCTTTTTGTGTGCATACGTGTGTGTGTGTGTGTGTGTGTGTGTGTGTGTGTGTGTACAGCTACTGAAGTCTCAGTCCGTATGTGGGTCTTATGATGCTCTGCTGGCTCACGCTGACACAGATGCCCTTAACTTCTTCACATGCTGTGGTCTGATTGATGATGCTCTCCTCAACGACAAGTTCAAGTACAAACACACGCCACACACACATACCTACTGTGGTTACAGGACAAGTTCAAGTATCGACACGCCACACACACACGCGCGCCACACACACATACCTACTGTGGTTACAGGTTTTTACAACTGCTTAAACACACTGTGTGAAACTGGGTCTCCAAACACAAAGCACAAAACCTAAAGATGGTTAAACTGCACCTAAAGATGGTTAAACTGCACCTAAACATGGTCAAACTGCACCTAAACATGGTTAAACTGCACCTAAACATGGTTAAACTACACCTAAATATGGTTAAACTGCACCTAAACATGGTTAAACTACACCTAAATATGGTTAAACTGCACCTAAACATGGTCAAACTGCACCTAAACATGGTCAAACTGCACCTAAACATGGTTAAACTATTGCCAAATTAAACATGGTTAAACTGCACCTAAAGATGGTTAAACTACACCTAAACATGGTTAAACTACACCTAAACATGGTCAAACTGCACCTAAACATGGTTAAACTACACCTAAACATGGTTAAACTGCACCTAAACATGGTCAAACTGCACCTAAACATGGTTAAACTACACCTAAAGATGGTTAAACTGCACCTAAACATGGTTAAACTACACCTAAATATGGTTAAACTGCACCTAAACATGGTTAAACTGCACCTAAACATGGTCAAACTGCACCTAAACATGGTTAAACTATTGCCAAATTAAACATGGTTAAACTGCACCTAAACATGGTCAAACTGCACCTAAACATGGTCAAACTGCACCTAAACATGGTTAAACTACACCTAAAGATGGTTAAACTGCACCTAAACATGGTCAAACTGCACCTAAACATGGTTAAACTGCACCTAAACATGGTCAAACTGCACCTAAACATGGTTAAACTACACCTAAAGATGGTTAAACTGCACCTAAACATGGTCAAACTGCACCTAAACATGGTTAAACTGCACCTAAACATGGTTAAACTGCACCTAAAGATGGTTAAACTGCACCTAAACATGGTTAAACTACACCTAAAGATGGTTAAACTGCACCTAAACATGGTTAAACTACACCTAAATATGGTTAAACTGCACCTAAACATGGTTAAACTGCACCTAAACATGGTCAAACTGCACCTAAACATGGTTAAACTATTGCCAAATTAAACATGGTTAAACTGCACCTAAACATGGTTAAACTACACCTAAATATGGTTAAACTGCACCTAAACATGGTCAAACTGCACCTAAACATGGTCAAACTGCACCTAAACATGGTTAAACTATTGCCAAATTAAACATGGTTAAACTGCACCTAAAGATGGTTAAACTACACCTAAACATGGTTAAACTACACCTAAACATGGTCAAACTGCACCTAAACATGGTTAAACTACACCTAAACATGGTTAAACTGCACCTAAACATGGTCAAACTGCACCTAAACATGGTTAAACTACACCTAAAGATGGTTAAACTGCACCTAAACATGGTTAAACTACACCTAAATATGGTTAAACTGCACCTAAACATGGTTAAACTGCACCTAAACATGGTCAAACTGCACCTAAACATGGTTAAACTATTGCCAAATTAAACATGGTTAAACTGCACCTAAACATGGTCCAAACTGCACCTAAACATGGTCAAACTGCACCTAAACATGGTTAAACTACACCTAAAGATGGTTAAACTGCACCTAAACATGGTCAAACTGCACCTAAACATGGTTAAACTGCACCTAAACATGGTCAAACTGCACCTAAACATGGTTAAACTACACCTAAAGATGGTTAAACTGCACCTAAACATGGTCAAACTGCACCTAAACATGGTTAAACTGCACCTAAACATGGTTAAACTGCACCTAAAGATGGTTAAACTGCACCTAAACATGGTTAAACTACACCTAAAGATGGTTAAACTGCACCTAAACATGGTTAAACTACACCTAAATATGGTTAAACTGCACCTAAACATGGTTAAACTGCACCTAAACATGGTCAAACTGCACCTAAACATGGTTAAACTATTGCCAAATTAAACATGGTTAAACTGCACCTAAACATGGTGAAACTACACCTAAACATGGTTAAACTGTTGCAAAATGAAACACTACAGCGCTGTATGATCTGTAGAGATATATCAGTGCTGATAGATTGTATGCGCTAGTTGATAGATCAGTGCAATATATTAAATCCACCCATAAATGCCGGTGACAGGGTTGGTATTAATAACAGTAATAGACTGCTGTACTGACTGCTAAAGTACTGATAACAGTAATAGACTGCTGTACTGATAACAGTAATAGACTGATAACAGTAATAGACTGATAACAGTAATAGACTGCTGTACTGATAACAGTAATAGACTGATAACAGTAATAGACTGCTGTACTGATAACAGTAATAGACTGATAACAGTAATAGACTGACTGCTAAAGTACTGATAACAGTAATAGACTGCTTAAGTACTGATAACAGTAATACACACACACACAGTACTGATAAACAATGGTCTGGACCGATGTGTGTGATTGTGTGTGTGTGTTTGTGTGTGTGTGCAGCAGTGTGTGTGTGTGTGTGTGTGTGTGTGTGTGTGTGTGTGTGTGTGTGTGTGTGTGTGATTGTATGTTTTTGTGGGTTGCAGAGAGGTGAGAGATGAGTGGACCAACACAACACTGCTGAGCTACCTGCCTGCCTTTACTACAGGTACACACACACACACACACACACACACACACACACACACAGATGAGCTACCTGCCTGCCTTTACTACAGGTACACACACACACACACACACACAGATGAGCTACCTGCCTGCCTTTACTACAGGTCAGTGCTTAAGCACACACACAC
>NC_045154.1:5218430-5303430 GCF_900700415.2 Clupea harengus | reverse complement strand
AGCTAATCCTGACCCTAACCCTAACCCTAACCCTGACCCTAACCCTAACCCTGACCCTGCCCCGTATACTGCAGCACGGTGCATGATCTCCTTCAAGGAGCGCTAGCCCTTAGGCACCTGGCCTTCATAGTTTGTCCAGCATGTTGATTTTGCTTTGAACCAAATTGAAGCTGTCCATATTTGGAAGAAAATGATGTAATTCTATTCTGTATCAGCTCAGTCATGACTGCAGATCCTGTGACGGGACCATAAGGAGCAGTTGTGGTAACAACATGATGTTGGTCCTTGCACTCAGATCACATCTGGCGTGATGTCAGATCCTGTCTGTCCTCACGATCCTGTCTGTCCTCACGCTCCTGTCTGTCCTCACGCTGGTGTTTATGTCTGAACTTGCAGCTGGAACTGCAGAGGCGAGAGAAGGATAACCTGAACTATGAGCTGGAGTTGGAGAGGGAGCGGCGGCACAAGATTGGTGTGTACCATCCATGTTATGGCATCAGGGTCACATCCATGTTATGGCATCAGGGTCACATCCATGTTATGGCATCAGGGTCACATCCATGTTATGGCATCAGGGTCACATCCATGTTATGGCATCAGGGTCACATCCATGTTATGGCATCAGGGTCACATCCTGCTTTATCCACTGAGGGGTGTTCTGGACAGCAAGTTGAGGAACTTGGCAAGGTCCTTCATTTAAGATCTAAATAGGCGTAACTTGTGTGTTTTATTGAAACCTTCATCCTGAAGCGACCCTGGTTTAGGTGATATTTGATTTAATCAACAAAACAAGCCTGCATCCATTTAAGTTAACCCTAACCTTAACTCTCCTCATGCTTGAGAAAGTGTTGAACACACATTCTGATTTAAAAAAATGAACACCCAAACGTAACACGCTTAATCATTTCAGAAATCTCTAACCTACAAGTCTACAAAAACATATCTCCTGCAGAACACTGTTAGAATCCAAAGCAAAAGGTGTACTGTATGTGTTTTGTGTGTTCCCCTTCAATGCAGAGAGGATGTTCTTAGAGTACAAACACACTCACACACATCCACACACACACACACACACACACACACATCCACACACACACACACACAGTGGGAGGAGTCAGCAAAAGGTGTGTGTGTGTGTTTTGTGTGTTTGCCTCAATGCAGAGAGGATGTTCTTAGAGTACAAACTGAGGAAAGCGCGACAGCTTCTGGAGAACCCATCTCACTCGGGTGAGTATTTGTGCTTAGCTTTCATCTTTAGCGTACATCTTTATGCTAGTCATAACTGAACCTTATAGCGTACATCTTTATGCTAGTCATAACTGAACCTTATAGCGTACATCTTTATGCTAGTCATTACTGAACCGTATAGAGTACATCTTTATGCTAGTCATAACTGAACCTTATAGCATACATCTTTATGCTAGTCAGGTGAGTATTTGTGCTTAGCCTTCATCTTTAGCGTACATCTTTATGCTAGTCATAACTGAACCTTATAGAGTACATCTTTATGCTAGTCAGGTGAGTATTTGTGCTTAGCCTTCATCTTTAGCGTATATCTTTATGCTAGTCATAACTGAACCGTATAGCGTACATCTTTATGCTAGTCAGGTGAGTATTTATGCTTAGCCTTATAGCGTACATCTTTATGCTAGTCAGGTGAGTATTTGTGCTTAGCCTTATAGCATACATCTTTATGCTAGTCAGGTGAGTATTTGTGCTTAGCCTTCATCTTTAGCGTACATCTTTATGCTAGTCATAACTGAACCGTATAGAGTACATCTTTATGCTAGTCATAACTAAACCTTATACACACACATACATCTTTATGCTAGTCATAACTGAACCGTATAGAGTACATCTTTATGCTAGTCAGGTGAGTATTTGTGCTTAGCCTTCATCTTTAGCGTACATCTTTATGCTAGTCATAACTGAACCGTATAGAGTACATCTTTATGCTAGTCAGGTGAGTATTTGTGCTTAGCCTTATAGCATACATCTAGCATATAGCATCTTTTTGTGAGAGCACTTCCCGTCCTAACTGGCACTTCGACTAGTGCGTAACTTGCAATTACAGCAGTTACATTTCTGCACTTCTTTTTTCTCTTTTTATTTCATTTTGTTATATTTCTTATGTAAAGTAGTATTTATTGTTACACCAGGTTCTATTGCTCGTAGCTTGACTATTCTCTCCCTTGTACGTCGCTTTGGACAAAAGCGTCTGCTAAATGACTAAATGTAAAATGTAAATGTAATCTTTATGCTAGGCAGGTGAGTATTTGTGCTTAGCCTTATTCTATCTGTTCTGTCTGGTTGCCCACCCCAGGATGACAAGTGAAGGCAGAGGTCAGCTATTGGCTCTCGGCTCCCACAGCCCTATTCTGACCCCTCCCACAGCCATACACTGACCCCTCCAACAACCATCGTCGGACTCCTCCCACAGCCATCATCTGACCCCTCCCACATCCCCGTCCTCTGACTCCTCCCACGGCCCTATTCTGACCCCTCCCACAGCCACAGCCATACCCTGACCCTTCCCACAGCCATCATCTGACTCCTCCCACAGCCATCATCTGACCCCTCCCACATTCCCCTCCTCTTACTCCTCCCACGGCCCTAATCTGACTCCTCCCACAGCGCTCCTCTGACTCAACAATCCAATATGGAGAGAATAATGTCTCAATGTACCACGATCCACAAATATAAAATATAAATACCATTGACAAATGTGTTTTTCCATACACAAACACAGAACTTCCTACTTGTGACTTGTAAGGTTTCATTTGAATGAACGTACGATGGTTTGTACAAATTAATATATATTTGTAGATATATACATATACTTTATAATTTGTTAATATACATCATTCTTTGCTTGTGCCTTTAACCCTAACCCCTAACCCCAGGCCTTCAGGAACCGGTAGTGTCCCAGCTGGCGGCTTTGTCGTTAAACTGCAAGACATTAAGTTCCAACAGTAGCATAGTGAGTTAGCATAGGATACATCATTAACATAGCATAGCCCACTCAAGGTTGAGTTAGCATAGGATACATCATGAACATAGCATAGCCCACTCAGGGTTGAGTTAGCATAGGGTACGTCATGAACATAGCATAGCCCACTCAGGGTTGAGTTAGCATAGGGTACGTCATGAACATAGCATAGCCCACTCAAGGTTGTTTATTTAATGAGAACACACAATGTAGGACAGCATATGGGTCGGTTAGGAAGATATTTGGGATGTTAGGATGCTTCTGCAATACCATTTTCCTGTCTAGCGTTAAGAAAGGATTTTGAATTTAGGATCTGTCCTTTTAATAGCTTTTGTCTGAACTCATTGTTACCAGACAGATAAGATACAATTGTACAGTTAGGATGTTTCTGTTAATATGAACCCCAGATCTGCTTTGACAAAGAGAAAAATCTTTCAGACACAAAGCTTGCGGTATTTCCAAATGTATTTCTTTTTACTCAGTTCTTTGTCCTAACTATTGTTCAGCTGTTTGGCTCCTGGGCTTTTAGCAGAATACCCCCCCCCCCCCCCCCCCCCTCATGCTAGGCACAGTGTATTCAAGAATGTGTATTACGTTTTACACAAGACATATCTCGATCAGCATGATTCCCCCCCCCCCTCAGACGATGGAGAAGCGTCTCTCAGTGACCCTCCCAGCCCAGCAGACTTGAGGGAGCTGTTGAAGGAGCACGAGAGGCAGCAGGATGTCAACAAGAACAAAGAACTTCAGAACTCCTAGCCTGTCCAGGGGAGACACAAGTGCAGTGGGGTGTGTGTTTGTGTGTTTGTCTAATGTAACCTTGAACTGCTGTATAGTAAACGGAAAACGGATTAGGTCTCAGAGCTTTGAAAGCTTTGTGGGAATATTGCCTCAATGTCAGATCATATTGTGTTACCAGTACGCCTCATTCATTTGGGGCCCAAAAATGTATGAGACTCACTAATACTAATAAAGCCTTGTGTCTTTGCGTGTCACTTTGGTACCTGACAAATATGAGTAGGGAGTGTGTTTGGTTACCATGGAGAGGGATGAGTAGGGAGTGTGTTTGGTTACCATGGAGAGGGATGAGTAGGGAGGGAGTGTGTTTGGTGACCATGTTTATGCTGATGCAGGGCTTTGCCTCAATCGGAAAGCTCAGTTGATTTTGATTTTTGAATGATTTAAGGATGGGATGCTCCCCAGTAATGTTTTTGTTTTATCCCACATAGAACATCAACAATAACAAAATAATGCATAATGCACAAAATAATAATATAATAGCAAATTACTCAAATGTTCAAATATCACAGAAAATAATATCAATAAGTATAATTATTTCAAGAAAAACATAAATATGTAGAGGCACATAACATGTATTAGCGTGTAAAAAATGTGTTAAAGTGGTCTTTAACTCTAAAGTCTTTCACTAAAATGGACAGAACTGGACAGGTCATTTCCCACTGAGGTACCACAAAATGAAAAACGTTTTGATTGCAATCTTTTGCTGCAAGGCAAGGCGACCGATGTTCATCACAGGAGGGTGGCATGGAAAAGCCTGGCATGTGGGTGAGGCCTTCACCCACAGGGTGGCGCTACAGGTCCTTAATGTCTCAGATGCTGAACCCTGACAGTACACTCATTCACCACAGGGGGTGCTCTGGTCAACAGACATCTGTATTGTGTACAATGTGACTGCAGTTACGAGCAAACTGAGAGGAAGCTTTCTATTTTAGTCAAATAAGCAGGTTGCGTTATTGATATTGGAAGGACAGTCCGTCCCCCCCCCCCCTTGTGCTTGCTCCAGGGGGGTTCAGGCTCTGGGCTCTGTAAAGTGCCTGATTGAATTGAATTTGTAGAACACATAGTCAAGCTTAACTGTGAGGACTCCACTGATATCATATTTTATCCCAGTTATTCACACAAACACACAGCTCCTGTTAACTGTCAGTAGGTACAGCAGCCTTGTGCTGGGTTAGGGTCGGGGTTGTAAGGATTTAAGATGTACAGGTGTAGGTGTAAATGAATGTTACTGCACCGCTCAGCAGGCCATATTTAATGGATATAGTCTCCAGTCTGCGTTGCTTTGTGGAGCTAGCATTAGTGTTTGGGGCTGTACTGGCAGTTGGATGTTAGGTTCACAGCCTCATCTTGGAATTATTTATATACATCACCTCGTTTTGAAGTTGGAAAATTCCAGAACTTCAGAAACGCTTGCGCAAAAACATTTACATTTAGTCATTTAGCAGACGCTTTTATCCAAAGCGACGTACAAGGATGTATACACATTTTACACTGATGGCACACTGCACATCAGGAGCAATTAGGGGTTCAGAATCTTGCTAAAGGACACTTCAACAGGGAATCAAACTAGCAACCTTCTGATTGGTAAACTACTTTTCTACCTCTTGCACCAAAGTTGGGGCACACTTGCACACCATGAGGGGGGAACAAATTAAAAAGAGGGGAAGAAGAAAAGAGGAGAAAAAAGGGAAAAGGAGAGAAAAAAAGAAAGAAGGGATTTTGTATGGCCTAATCCTCCATGACTAAAGTTTTTTATGTTGATGTACATCATAAATTATTTTTAAAACATTAAACTTCTGTTTTTATATACATTACTATGAGCGCAGAGGTTTTAGGTTCGAGTCCCACCGTTGGCAGAAATTGAGGTTTGCATTATTTCATGCAAAGCTCATTTTCATTATTGGAAATCACAATTTGTTTGCATATTACCTTTTATTAACCTTATATTAGTGAGATATGGATAATTCTACATTGAATATTTCAATACATATATGCATTTATGAGAGAAGAGTTGCCCCCAAAGTTCCCGGTTCGAGTCCCACTGTTAGCAGAAATGTAGGTGTGCATTATTTACTGCAAAGTTCAATTTTATTACTGGAAATCACAATTTGTTTGCATATTACTTTTAATTTACCTTATATTAGTGAGATATTTATAAATCTACATTGAATATTTCAATGCAAGTTCATGTACAGTTATGTGTGAGGTACTTTAATTGTTTCACAAAATATTTGTGTTCCAGTTAATACATCCTTCTATTCACAAAAGAACAATGTATAAATCTTTGTTGTAAACAAACTTTTATTTGCAATAACAAATTCAACAACAACAACTATAGCATAATATATATATACAATATAATAATATATATCAGAAAACATATACAGAAAGTGTGAAACTGGGAGGGAAAGGGGTTGAGGGGCACTAAGCCAGTGTCCATGCCTCTGGGAGGGGGGGACCATTTATTAATTTATTTTTCATGCATTTTTTTATATCCTCCAACCACTGCTCCTTGGGTACAGCCTCTACAGAGGGGCAGTACTGTATATAATGCCCTTGTACTGGCTGTGTCCAGTCTCCGCTGTCCTGAACTGCCCGCATTTCTTGCACGTGTTGCGCAGAACACTGCAGGTCCGTTTTCGGACTGGAGCAGGAACGGCAGAGGAGAGGCTGGCACCCAGAGCCTGTGGAGCAGCACCCAGCACAGGCCCCTGTGAGGTCACTGGACCCAGCATGAACAGCTGAGGGCCCGAGGGTGGAGCAGGGAAGAGTTCTCGCTGGGGGCACGAGTTCACAGCCGCCGGTGCGACGGCGGACGATACCTTCCTCTTCACCTGTGCCTGGCCCGCGGTGCTGCCAGCCCGGGGGTACTGGTGAACTGGGCCTGGTTGGGGGGGGGTGCAGATGGTGGGCACACATTAGCAGGGAGGAGAGGGTCAGTCGCCACAGACAAGTGGCTTGGCAAGTCCAGTCCTTGCACCACCACGTTGCCCTGCCTCTACACCCTCTTGTTGTGCCACTGTACCAGGGTGGGTGGTGTCGCTCACGTCTACCAGCTGCAGGGTGGTCTGCTGCATAACAGCCCCATTGTCTAGAATGTGCCGCCTGATCCTCCTATAGTCATTCAGGATGAGATCGCATCTGGACAGAGAGAGAGAACACAGCAGCCCGTGAGAAAAGACAAAAACGTGAGTATGAATATGTATGACAGGGCACAGAGGGAAAGTAGTAAGACAATAAATGTTCCTGACCTGCTGGTTGGTGAGGGCCAGAGAGAGCTGGTGCCTCAGCTCCACCAGATACTCTGCCATGCTGTCAAATCGGTCCATGCCTGGCACCCCAGAGTCATCCACAGCCTGAGAAAGAAAAAAAACCCATAAAAACAAAGTGACAAATTTAGTAAACAGATGTGGGACAAAAAGCAGATACAGTGATTTTACTTCTTTACACACAAGTATGAATTTACATAACCCAGACTCATCAGGAGAGGCTGGGACACCTGTGTGCAGCATGGAGGCAGCACCAGAACCATACAACAGGTACAATAAGCAAATAGGTACAGTAGTCAACAAGTAAACACTGAATATCAGCATGCTTTGAACAATACACTGAGACACTGCAGCACATAAACATACACTCCTGTACCGTTATCGTTATCAATAGCAATCATATTATGCATGATCAGTTACAGTAGTTCTCGACTATGGAGAGAAGTGCCGCGATTGGCGCAGGTCCATTCTCGTTCAGCGGCTGGATTGGATTACTGAGAATGGATTTGAAAGGCAAGGATTGGCCGACGAGACCCAAGTACCGCCTCCGCCTCCGCCTCCGCCTCCGCCTCTACAGTCCATAGTCCATCCCCCAGTTGTATTAACACTGATTACTGGGCGGGCTTGTATTTTGATATATAGCCCGGCATAGGTCACGGGGAGAAACTTCCTCCTGACCGTGTTTTGCTTCCGGGTTGCCTCTCGCTTAGTATGGTGGTGTGGGATTGCAAGTTGCACTACTTGGACGAATGCTGCTAACGAAGGTAAGCAACTTTGGCGTTGAGACACTTCGTCCATTGCTGCACCTTCTTATGGTTTTTAAAACGGCTCGTTCACTTTTCTGTTTAGCACGAGTGGTTCATTGTCGCTGGCAAAGCCGGTGTAGCGGTTGCTCTGACGCCCGCTTGCTCCGCATGATATTGTTTTTTTTTTAATTGATGCATCGGCTATGCAGTGGGCTGCTCCTTTCCCTCTCCGCTTGGCCTGCATGTTTTGTTGTTTTGTGCTCCTGCTATGTTAACTGTGGTGGTGATTCTGCATGTGACTGTTAACTAGCCTAACCGTGTCTTTGCTGAAGGGCGTGCGTGTGCATCTGTGTGTGGGTGTGTGCCTGTAGCCAAGGTAACCCAGGTTACTGTGACCAGGGCCGCTACTCCCCGCTGACCGTCGGAAGTCCTCCCAGTCTTAAGTCATTCTGCTAAAGCTAAGTAGCCTCAGTAGGATAGCCACACTATTAAATCCTCTCCTTGCCTCTTTACTGTCAAGTGTTTTGCTAACCCCAGTGCCTCTATGTCTCCCTGGACAGGTGCAGTGGGTTTCACTTGAGTGACAGGCTGACCCCCAGGGGGTGTGGAGCCCCCCGCCCCGCCCACTTTTCCTTGCTGTGTGCATAACGGTTGCCCTATTTTGGAGTGCAGTGCTTACTTGTTTTATGCACGTGTGGTGTGTGTCTTCTGGGCCTCTCCTGTCCCCCTCTCGGAGTCCTGTTCGCTGCGGTAAGCCCCTGCCCTGCTCCACTTATCCCCTACTAGTTCTGGCCACTAGTCAATCTCAGTAAGGCTCTGGCCATCCTACCTGTTTCATATTGGGGTCATAGCCCACTGGCCAACATCGTATGTATCTACAGTGTGTGTTTAATGCATGTATATGTACTGGAAATAACTGTTTGGTTGTTTGTGTGAGCGGCAACAGCCTGTGCTGGCATTTCCCTGTACTTTTATTCCTGTTTGTATTCCCGTGAATAAATTATATTTTTCTGGAACCCATGTCTCTGCCCTAAGAGTGTGACGAACTTGTGTTTGCCTTGTTAGAACGAAAGCAAAGCTCAGTCTATTTTAGTCCTAGGGTGACTACCTAGGTGGCGTAGTCGACATTTAAATTTATCCTATCAAATGACCTCGCCACTGTCACAATTGCAAGGTTGTTATCTAGTTAGATACCTATCACCTCCTTACCATGTGTAGTTTTACATTTCCTTGTAAATCGCTTTGAATAAAAGCATCTGCTAAATGACAATGTATTAATAAGAAATTCAATAAATTGAAGCAGTGAAAAGAAATTGAGTTTCTCTTCTTATGAGTCCACCTTAATCATTTTCTACAATAATTATATGCTATGGTGTACTAATAACACTGAGTGCTTTGTTCTCCGCATTGCCGACACTACAAAAATGTACCACTCACAAAAAAGCATAAGATGGTCAATGCTCGGCTGTGGTGTTTGCAATAAATGCATCGAGAAGGTCTCGTAAATAAATTATTCCTTGTCGGCTGAATCGGTAGCGCTCATACAATAACTCATCATGCTGGAATAACGGATCTTGGCGATCACGAAGAACTCTCCCTATGAAACGCTAATCTAACTAATATCGCAACTTTTGTCAATGGGATCTCTCCTTTTTCCGGGGGTCTGGCAAGCTTATCCAGCTTCACTTAAATTAGCCTGCGCTGGAGCAGGTTCAAGTTTATTGATGTGTTGCTATGGTGATTTAGCCAAAGTTGCTTCGACGAACAGAAAAGAGGGTCTTATATTCTCTCATCCTGATAATGATCTCGGTAACTCGCTAAACGAGGTACGACGAACAGGGCCAAGGTGCAATTTATATACAGTTTATATCATCTTCACTTCAGTGGTTTTTCCTTAATATAAATGAGTAGCTTGTGAAAAGCCATGTGAATCTCTGTGTCCGCTTGTAGAACAGGTGTTTTATTATTAACCTTGTCTTCTGTTTTGTCCTGTCCAACTAACATCCCACTCGAGGCCTGTACCTTGATGTGGTGAGAGGGTTTTACTTTACTTACTCAGCATTACTTTTTTACCGTCCACTTTCACACTTAATACTGCTTGTGTGGTCGTGAAATGCCACCTTGAGGGATTTTCGACCTGGACCTCAGAAGTCAAAACCAAATTAAGTTGTTTTACTGCCTTTGTACATTAGGATCAGATGGTCTTTGCATTTGTATGCTTAGGGCAGAGAATATTTTCTCCCAAATAAACACAAATGACTGGGCGTGACCGCATCTCCAGTGATAGAATAGAATAGAATATATTTATTTGTCATTGCACAAGTACAACGAAATTGAGGTAGCAGCTCAGCTGATGCCATTGTACACCGGTACCAGAGCTTCCCCTTCTGTACTGTCACCAGGGCGAGGCCCACTTTCAGTGGGGAGAGCCTGGCACAAGTGTGTACCATGGCCAGCCAGCATATAAAAGATTCTCGAAAGGCGTTGTTACAAATGCCTGGTTCGGGGTACGGTTACATTGAAGGGCAGACCACACGTGGATTAAAATAACCTAAATATGTTTATTAAAGAGAATAAACATAACTGAGGTTATGTAAAGTCGGTATAATTACAAATTTGGAGAGCCTTTTTTAAAGCTCAAAACCAGGAAGTAATTACTGTTATTTTGGACACCTGCATCAAACTCCACCCACGGGAGACAGTAACTCAGAGAGAAGAGATAGAGCCAGGCAGGCCCGTGACGGCGCTAAATGCACCAGCAGACGGATGGGCAGTGCAAAGGCAGCACCTCGTGTCTCATGTGCCTCCCTCTCCTGATCTGCCATGTCCCAGTCCATCATTGGTTGAGTCAGACTATTCTAGCGGATGAGCGCCATGACTCACACCAGATGCTGCACCAGATGCTGGTCCTATTTCTGCAGGGCCATGGGAACGCAGAGTCTTCTCTGATTTTTCTGAGTCAATCAAAGGATAAAAAGCCAGCCAGGGCCATTGGAGGGCAAGGGAGAGAGATCTGCACGAATAGGATATGATGCACACTGCAAACTGTTCCCTGCTTTAAAACCTCCACCATCATCCCCGTTCCCAAAAAGCAGAGGATCACAGGCCTTAATGACTATAGACCAGTCGCCCTGACCTCTGTGGTAATGAAGACCTTTGAGCGCCTCGTGCTGACCCACCTCAAGGCCATCACCAACCACCTCCTCGACCCACTGCAGTTTGCCTACAGAGCCAACAGGTCTGTAGATGACGCAATTAACATGGGACTCCACTTCATCCTCCAGCACCTTGACTCCCCCGGCACCTACGCCAGGATCCTGTTTGTGGATTTCAGCTCCGCATTCAACACCATCGCCCCAGCTCTCCTCCAAGACAAGCTAACACAGCTGAGCGTGCCTGAGCCCACCTGCAGGTGGATCACTGACTTCCTGTCAGACAGGAAGCAGCGTGTGAGGCTGGGCAAGCTTGTCTCGGAGCCCCGGACCATCAGCACTGGAGCCCCACAAGGTTGTGTGCTCTCTCCTCTACTCTTCTCCCTCTACACCAACAACTGCACCTCCAGCCACCCCTCTGTCAAACTCCTTAAATTTGCGGATGACACAACCCTCATTGGACTAATCTCCAATGGCGACGAGGCAGCCTACAGAAAAGAAGTTGACAGCCTGGCTTTCTGGTGCAGCCAGAATCACCTGGAGCTGAACGCCTGTAAAACAGTAGAGATGGTAGCAGACTTCAGGAGGAGCCCAGCCGCAACCATCCCCCTCATCATGTGTGACTCCCCAGTTAACACTGTGGAGTCTTTCAGATTCCTGGGAACAATTATGGCACAGGACCTAAGGTGGGCGGAGAACATCACCTCCACAATCAAGAAGGCCCAGCAAAGGATGTTCTTCCTTCGGCAGCTAAAAAAATTCAACATGCCGCAGAAAGTGATGGTCGAGTTCTACACAGCCATCATTGAGTCAATCCTCACCTCATCTATTACCATCTGGTTCGCTGCCTCTACTGCAAAGGACAAAGGCAGACTGCAGCGGATCATTCGGTCAGCCGAGAAGGTCATCGGCTGCGACCTGCCGTCTCTCCTAGACCTGTTCCACTCCAGGACCAGCAAGAGAGCATGCAAGATCATCGCTGATCCTTCCCATCCCGGTCACCACCTATTCCAAAGACTCCCATCTGGCAGAAGGTTCCGGGCTATAAAGACCAAAACCTCGCGCCACCTGAACAGTTTTTTCCCCACGGCAGTGGTGCTCACAAACAAGCCCCCTGCATCACACTGACTCTGGGTTTGCCAATTCCAATTCACAATTATTTATTATTATCTAATATTCTGTATTTGTCTTTTATTCTTGTTTTTGCTATTTTGTTGTTATGTTATGTGTTTTATGTCCTATGCACCAACCACCAAGATAATTTCCTGTATATGTAAATATACTTGGCCATTAAAAGAATTCTGATTCTGATTCTGATTCTGATCATGCATAGGAATTGTTCAAAGAGGGAAGAACCATTCAAGTTAATGCTGCATGACTTGTATTGGTCCACTAGGGGGAGTAGGAGGCTAAGATTTCCTGGAGCGGTTTTGGGCTCACAATCCATGCGTGTGGTCACTGTGATAATGTAGGCTTATCCAGGTAAGTATACAACAAATCGATAGAAATACATACAAATCTCAATCCATTTGCAAGTATATTGTGATTATATTTTTTTATCTTGAAAGTCAATAAACTCAATAAACTCGGTTTACAAGGTCGCTTCAGGCTCTGTTACAGCCTAATAGTTAATGTTTCACAAAGCCTACTCAAGAGAGTCCAGGGCCTATTCTTCACCATGGTGGTTGATAGTTTGCTAAAGATGAGAGATGCTATAGTATGACGTGACAGTGATTTTCGAAACTGACAATTGTCTTTGTCAAAACTGAGTTTTTGATATTTAATCTTGGACGTTGTGACTCAAAATGAATACAATTGTTTCCTACATGCATGGCTCGTCAACCTTGATCTACGTTGAGAAAGATTTGAAAGCCCCTCTCACGAGCTGGAAAACGATTTTCATTTGAACCTTTAGTGCTGTGTCTCATTTTAACCAAAGTGCATTATCTTTTTGTTTGTGATAGTGGGCATTTTCACATCTCTCATCTTTAGCAAACTATCAATTGTATTGAGTGGATACACACTTTTTGTTTCTAAACACACAATACAACGTTTTTATTGCAAAGATACATCATGACAATAATGAATTTGTCTGACGCAGACACACACTCACACACATACTCTACCTCATCCTACCCTGCAGCCCCAATGGTCCCAAATGATTGCAAATAAGTCAAGTCTGCTTTAACATCAGTAAGGGGAAACTGGTAGAAGAGAGTTTTTATATGGTAAGTAACTACTGGTAACTGGTAAGTAACTACTGGTGAAGAGTTTAGGCAGGTGGCACAATTCCACGTTGAGTGACTGAGGACAGGTTGAAGAGCTTAGAGAATTCATTGTTAAGGCTATCAATACCATTGATAAGACCTTCTTGCCTGGTAAATGGAAATTGTGGTGCTTGCAGTTGGGGCTACATATGGTGGCATTTGACTGTATGAAGTTGCTAGTGTTGTAGAACTCAAGTCCAGGATTGTTGAGAAGAGAAAGATCAGCTGGAGATAGTTGTGGGCTATGGATGCTAATCACTCCCCACAACTATCTACTAGAACCTCAGTCAGTGGGTGGGTGAAGACAGAAGCTGCAAGTTGTGTATGACTGTTGACTCATTCTGTTTGGTTATAAAACTACCTTGATTTGGAGATTGCTTGTTATCTCGGAAGGCAACTTCAAGTTCCAGTGTGTTGTTGTGACTGCTATGACATCAAACATGGTGGTATATTCTGAGTGTGAGGTCTGTCCCTCTATACACAGAGACGTTTTCCGAGAAAGGCCTGGGATAGAACCCTAAAAAGGGGCCCACCAATGGGGCTTAGCCACGTCACTTTGTTGTCAGGAATGACTAAAGGTTTGCTTCCAAAAATAAAGTGCATGACACTGAATACAAATTCAATAAATAAAACAGTAAATAAATAAAAATGACCCCCTCCAGTGTATATTAAGTTTTTAACCTTGTTAACATGTCCATATGGTGTTTTTATATGATATAAGACATATCATGAGAGAAATACGCAGTCAATGCCATGGGTGAGTATTCCCACCTTGGAATTGCAGTGTTCCAATGACACAGAATCAGACAAGCGTCGTACGTCACATACCTAAGGAACCAATCCTGTCAACTTGCGGGGTGGGGCTTTATATATAATTGACCGCCCGCTCCCACCTGCAGCAAAGCATTAGGGGTTTTATCAATGCCAGAGGAGCAACTTTAACAAAAAGCATCTGAGAACAGTTGGGTCTTAAGTCTGGATTTGAAACTGGCTACAGTTAATCTATTGCTGAATATGGTGGTTGTGCCAAGGCCTTTGCACCGTGTTCTTCAAGCAACCTAATTCCCTATTGAAGGCACATAACTTGCAAAACTATTTTATGAAATAAAGAAATAAACAGGCATCTTTCACCCTCAAACCATTTGTTCATTCCTTACTCAATGTGATCTCTGGACACTGGGTAATTATAGCCTAACATGCCCTCCCCCTTGTGTCGCAGCTGGATGTTAAAGGCTTTGATTGCATGTCATCTATTTTCATATTCTGCCTGAGTTATGTCCCATAAAGCCAGCGTGTGGCACAGGCTAATAATACCCAGTGTCACATTTCAAATAAAAAAAGCGCTATTTATATCCCTTCTCATTAACCTGTGTTGCATTTGGGTATAACTCACGCTGCTTTCATCAGCCACCTGCAGGTCACTGGGCCACTTATCCTCCTCTGTCTGCCCCCGCCAAACTGCCGTCACAAGCTGCCCAGACATTACCCATCAGCCCACCACAACCAGACAGAACAGGCAGTGAGAAAATGAGTAGCAGAGATGAGGCCGCAAGCCATACTGTTCTGAGGCAAACTTTCAGACTCCATGGGACCTCATGGAAAACCGCCCAAGCGTGTGGGTCACTGTTTTAGGCGTTGACACATAATTCAAAGTAATCAGTATTTCTTAATACGTTTGCCAAGGTCCTCTTGAAGGCATCTATAACAATTAATAGTGGAAACCTGTCAAACGGATCACCCCAATTAAACGATTTTCTGTTTAAAAACAATATTATTTTATTATTTTCTGTCCGCAAATAATAACGTTGAAATCTTTAGAGCAGAGACCCGTGCTTGCTGCCTTTCACCAGACTTCAAATTCCTTTTATTTGCAGTGCCCAATCACCTTGTGTAAATGTTTTGCATTTTTATTTGCCCTCAAGCTCTTTTCAGTCGTGCTTGATAAAACACTGAAGGAGTCTACAGAGCTCGGCTGCGTGGCTGGTGGGGGGGCTGGGTTGTCAATACAGTCAGTGGCTTAGCGTTCACAGTTGGTGTTTGTTTTCCTCAGATATCACTCTCAATGTGGGCCAACTATCACCAGAATATGATGCATGGGGCGACAAGGTTTTAGCAGCCAATTTAGACCTGGTGCTTTTCAAGAGTCCTGTCCCTGTCTGAAGGCCCCTGTTTGCCTGAACATATGAAAATCTCACTCAATACACCAACAGAACTCCAGCCTACATGCTAATGAAGGGTGTTATTGATACTGAGCCCAGTTGGGGGCTCTAATGCATTGTGACTAGTTTGCAGAGTGAACTCTCTTACAAATGAAACAATTCAAATGGGCTGATGCCACAGCGAAATGTATGTGAATCATTTAATAAATACACAACAAAATGTATTGTAATATCAACCCGTTTACATTCAGTGGAGACATCTCTGTGGTTCAGTCTGTGCTCAGGTGTTCCTTTAGTGCCCTCATTCACACAATAGCAGCCTTTCAAGTGTCAAAACAGCATGTGATATGAAACACCAACGAAAATGCTCCACCCAAGACTGGCACCAAATGGCTTGGGGTAGAAAACTGGTTACAATGCAACTCACAAGCAAGCATGATGGAACAGCTGAAAGAACTGAGTAGTGTTGTTTCACAGTTTTACTGAATGTTACCTCATTTTACATCAGGATAAATTAGAAGATATTTTATTATCCTTTTTATTACCACACTCTTTCAAAGTAGCCTCAGTCTGCTACATCTATAGAATACTGTTGATTATATTAAACACATTCTGCTGTACAGTACCACGAAGGACATCAAAAATCAAAAATAAGTAAAAAATAAAGCTCTGTTTTGGCACAACAACCTTTACAAATGTAATAATGTTTGGGAGGACTAATCAAACTTTCAAAAGATACATTTAAATGAAGTCAATTAAAATAAATTCGGACTTTTAAGAATCAATTCATGTGTTTTTGGAGTTTGACATCACAGTGCCCTTTTTCAAAATCAACTACATAGCGAACAATGTAACATACGGAGTAATGATGTGCAAGGATTGGTGTTATGTGTGTTCACAGAATCAATATCATGTTGCTCACTGATAATCGGTAAGTAACACTGCATGTTCACATGTACCAGATAGGATATCACTTCAACCGCTGATAAGAGTGTCCAGCTGTGTTCTCACTCCTCGGTCTTCAGCGGAGCCACGGGGTTGAAGATTGGCCGCTCTCGTCGCAGCTGCAGCCTCCCATAGCCCGCCTCAAAGTCCTTCTTGGTGCCGTTCAGGGCCTCAAGGCTGCCAGTCCGGACGTCGTAGCCGTAGGCCTTCAGTCTCTCGATGCGGTAGCTCACGATCTGCGTGGTGAGCTCCAGCACCGTGGGCACCTCCGCGATCTGCTCCAGGCTGACACCGGCCGACAGCAGAACCTGGAGCCGCTCGCTCAGCACAGGCACAGAGTAGTAGAGCAGTGCCGGGCACTTGAGCACGATCTCCAGCAGCTGGGCCTGGTCGCAGCCCAGCGTCTCACGCGAGAAGTCCAGTGTGAGGCGCATGCTCTCGGGGCTCAGCTCAGTCACGAAGCCCCGCAGCTTGGCCAGCAGCTGGAGGAGCTGGGCGCTGGTGAAGCCCTGGTCGCGCAGAAACAGAAGGTTCTCCCGCAGGCCCTCGGGCGACTTGAGCAGCACATAGGGGTTCTGGCTGAGCAGCTTCTGCATCCAGATCTTCATGTTGTCCTGCTGGCCACCCAGGCTGAGGTAGGCCTCCTGCAGGGTGTGCACCATGTGCTGGTTGTGCTCCACAGGCCGGCTGAAGCTCTGGGGGGCGCTGGCCATCAGCTTGCTGATGATGCGCTTATTGAGACGCAGGCTCTGGAAGAACAGGATGTTGTCCCGCTGGTTGTTGTGGTGGCAGGCCGACGTGAAGAAGGAGGCTGGGAACTTCTCGATGATGCCCACCAGGTCCCTGTCGTTGGGACACACGGAGCCCCACAGCTCCCTCTGGGCATCCATCTGCTCGGGGCTGCACAGTACCGCCTCTGGGTGCTGCTCCAGGATACTGGCGATCGCCGAACCTTCGGCCCCCAGCCCACGTAGCAGGGTCACGGCCTCGCTCACATACGCCGGGCTCTGGTGGAGCACCCAGCCCTTTAGCTTGCGCACCTTGCGGATGTCAACAGACAGGCTGTAGAGGGCATCCACCGTCTGCTTGGTTCTCCTTCTGCGTGAGGCTGGAGCAGGGCCTGGCCTCTGTGGAGGGTTGGGATCATCGGTCCCCGCCGGCAATAGACACACAGCGAAGATGTGATGAGCCGCAACATGGCGTCACACAAAGTGGCTGATGCCTAGGAAATGAACACAAACAAAACTTAGTATAATTATGTACAGTAGTTTCATAACAGGTTATAATAATACCTATGTAACATTAAAAGCATGGCCATGGTCAATGAACGCATGTTAAAATTTAGCACAGAGTCTTTTACATTATACCAAGAAGAATTGGGCTATCAACAGTGACCACAAGAAAACTATGAATTTCGATGTTTCATTGACAGTATGGCTTTTGTATATATAAACGATGATATAGATAGATAGATAGATTTACATACGTTTTGAGATTAGGTTGTCACAGTAAGTACATGGCTCTGGTGGTTAAGTATCCTCCAAGTCCTACAGACAGTAAAAATACAGTCTCTGTTAACATTAGATAACCAGCTCTGTTAGCGTTTACACATCTGATCCAATTTAACTAGGTTATAATAATTGTACCAACAAAAAGCACTTAGCGATCTCATCATACATGATACCCTACAGCAAGTGCACATTCTAAAACAAAATGTAAATAATCCTGTTTGGTGAAACATTACCTCCAAAGAGTAGCGGTCAACTTTGTGTCATGTTATGAAATCTGGAAGCGGCGTGTAGCCAGCGACAATACCGAACATTTCAATATGGCCGCCACTCGTAATTTTTCCAAAATAATAGTCGAAATTTAGTAATACTTTAAAATAGTTTTTAATTCTACAATGACGAAAAATGAAGAAGAAAATATTCATTTAACAAACTGTATGTGCTACCAAAGCTACACTAAACGTAGAAGTAAGAAAATACGAATCAAACTATAAAAAAAGCTTGAAATACCTTGTTTTAAACACAAATAACCTATGCGTGTTGTTTAGCTGGAAAAAAATTATAATTTGTTGCTCCAAAAGAATTCTAGGAAATCTAAAATTTGACCTATCAGAAAAAAGGTGTTTGGACATCTACATGATTTATTCCACCTTACCTGTATGAGTCTGAGAGTTGAGAGGTAGGCTATAAAAAATGCGTAGACTTGGCCTACAATAATTACCTACTGATGAACTTCAAATTGTGTGGCTGAGAAAACAACAGATTATGCATCTTTGGTATGGGGGTGAAATGAAATCCTTATAACAAGTATTTTAAAGAAATATATAGATATTTAGGCCTGATTCGCCTTTGAAGGTACCAGTGTAAGTGCATGGAATTACGCAGGAAAAATACAGAAACACTTCCTTCCCTTGTGGATCTGTAGTTCTGCTGTTCAGTGAACTAGACATTGGATTATGCTCAGTCTCAACTCAGTAAGTGCATGTGAAACATCTTCATTACAGCCTAACAACCTGTTGTCACTAAAAGTCTTCATTGTGTTGCCCTTTCTCTATTTGTATCTATGTAAGTCATTGTAAAGTTTGTCTGTCATTGTTATTTTTGCCATTGGTCACATACTACAAAAACCTTTTTTTTAGAACATATATAGACATTGAGGCCTGAATTGACCATAACAAAGAAGGCTCAGCAGAGTATGAACTTCCTGAGGCTGCTGACGATGCCAAAGGCTGCCAGAGGCCATGATGGTGCACTTTTACACTGCCATTGTTGATTCCATCCTAACCAGCTCCATCACCGTCTGGTACACTGCCATTGTTGAGTCCATCCTAACCTGCTCCATCACCGTCTGGTACACTGCCATTGTTGATTCCATCCTAACCTGCTCCATCACCGTCTGGTACACTGCCATTGTTGATTCCATCCTAACCTGCTCCATCACCGTCTGGTACACTGCCATTGTTGAGTCCATCCTAACCTCCTCCATCACCGTCTGGTACACTGCCTACACGGCCAAAGACAAATAAAAGGCAGACTGCTGCATATCATTCATTCTACCGAGCGGGTGATTGGCTGCAATTTGCCATCACTTAAGGACCTGCACGACTCCAGGGCCCTGATGTGAGTAGGAAAGACTAGTGCTGACCCTTATTGGCAAAACCTACTTGCCAATAATCCTATTTATGATTCTGAAATACTTTTCAAACTAAATTTGAATCTGACTTTTATGTTGACGCCTTTTACTGCCGTTGCCGCCTATTGTCGCGTGCGGTTGCTAGCCCAACGGAATCATCTGCAAGACGGAATTTCTTCTTCTCGAACTGTATTATTTGCAGATGTCTTAGCTGACTCTCTACTGCCCTCTCGAGTGTAAGAGTGACTACGCTTAGATCGAATCACATGAAGGAAAAAAAGCATGACAAAAGAAAGCCATCTGATACAGTACATATTTGGGAAAAAAACAAAACATGAATGCTGAAAAATTGAAAGATTTCACAGACCATCCCCTGCGTGTTGAATAACAGACATGCTTGGAATGGATCTTCTGGGCCAGCACCAGGTCAGGGCGTCTATCTCTGAGATAGCTCTCATCTGGGTAATGCTTTCACATGAGCATACACACTCACACACAGACACATATTAAAACGAGACCATATGCCTACTCATGTCTTAAAGTTATCATAATATCTTCAAACTGTTTTCTGTAAATGACCCAATATTGAATGGTTTATATTCTTAATGACTTTCTGAATTAGTGTGTGTGTGTGTGTGTGTGTGTGTGTGTGTGTGTGTGTGTGTGTGTGTGTGTGTGTGTGTGGTGTGTGTGTGTGTGTGTGTGTGCATGTGGTTTGTCTGTGTGTGAGTGTATTTTACACTGGCACCATTTTGTGTAATTGCAGTGCTTGGCCAAATGTGCTTTTCGATCAGCCCAACAAATGGCACAGAGGCCTGTGAGCACAGTAATCAGTGTGGGTTGTAATTAGTTTAAAGTGAGGTGGAAAGTGGCCCACAGTCGGAGCCTAATCGCAGCTTTGGCTTATTGCCTCTTTACCCTCACTCGTCCACGCTAACCACAATGCTAGCACTGTGTGGTACAACCACTGTTTTAGGAGTGTGTGTCTCATTCAGTTATTACAGCAAATTACATCTTTTTAGGTTATTTCATTCTTGTCCTTTTCAATGAATGATTGTTCAAATGAAGTGTCTGACAAGCTTACTGTGTTCTCAGTGGGTGGGAAAGATTTCAAATTTTCCACTGTGATGAGAGCCAGTCATACATCTATTGTAGTAGCCTAACTACAGAGGAGGAAGGGGCTGCCTGTTCCCCTCACTAGAAGAGTAGACTTAACTCCAATTAACACAATTGCATACCGAGTTCGGACAGAATGTATTGCTTTGCAAGCATATGGCTCCAGGGACTGTTATTCTCGCAGTGGAGTTGATTTGAATCCAACAGAGATTGGCTATCATACAACAAAAATGCAGAGGAGAAAACAGATGATGAATTAAAAAAAAAAATCTAGTCCATGTGTACTGTTGTAACTGTGTATGTCACTGTGGGGTGCATATCGTTTCCCAACTCAAGGTCAAAGAGACAGGAGAGTCAGCGGCCAGCAATCATATGAAGGCATTTTTTAACATATTGTACCCGTGATGCACTTCTTGCTGTGGGAATTGTAAAATTGAGGCAGAGCTGGGAATAACAAGTATTTTGTATTCAGTTGTTCTGGTTCCTCCAGAGACAACTGCACATGTGCTGGCAGAGAGTTACATGGTCTGACTTAAAAAACAACACCAACCCACTGAAGTCCACATCAAGACAGAAACAACACAAAGAAAAGGGACAAAAGGCATGATGAAAACATGGTCCTCCCTCCTCCACGGTTACATGTGTACATATATTCTGGGTCAAGAGTCAATTACCTAAAACAAACACAGAGCTAGCAGTTTTTCTGTTTCTCTTCCTGGTGCCTTTAGACTGTGGTTTTCCCCCCGACTTCTGGTTCAACCACTAACCAACGAAAGGGAGATGAAGCATGTGCTCTTACGTAGGAGTAACATGCATAACATTTTTGGCGAGTTTAAGCTACGGACTCTCTAAACACAAGAGTTCTTTTTAAAAAGGAAATAAAATGTTCATCATACATTATGTGTCTAAGGTTTGCCATACAGTACCAACACGAAGGTCATTCACTCCCAACATGGACTGCTGTGGGACCTACAGTTTCATTGGAACTGTAACACAAAGAGACATTCTAGGGCGATGAGTTACAACAGTGATACTTTTGCCTTGCACAATGAGGAAGTTTGTAGGCATGTGATTGTGCTCTTTGAAAACACACACACACACACACACACACACACACACACACACACCACACACACAGGCATACATTCTCAGCTACTCACAGACACATTCACACTGTAGCTCATTCTCTTACAAGCACGCACGCACACACACACACACACACACACACACACACACACACACACACACACACACACACACACACACACACACACACACACACACACACACACACACACACACCACTTACTTCAGCTCTGTTGGCAAGGAAACTAGTCTAACCATGCATTTTCACAGCACAGTCACATGCATATCATGACTGTTCTCCCAGAACTTCCACTGCAGAAAAAAAAAAGTCCTCACCAATTTAAAGCAGGCTTTCGTTGTCAGAGTGGAATTTGTATCTGCTCTTGAGGAAGAATGGGGGAGAAGGTACTAGCGAAAGTGCACAGGAGGGCGAGGAAGGGGGCGGACTCACAGTGCCGGCCCTTCCAGAAACAGGTTGCTGTCAGACAGCAGTGCGAGTCAGCGCACACAGAGACACAGTATGCACTAGAGACTCCAGGAGTGCTGCTGCTCACCACGGACATGGACCTACTCAAGGGCTTGGGAGTTCTGCTGGTACTGCTCCTCGGCTCAGCCCACTGCTGGGACGACCTAGAGCCGGTTCTTAAGGCTGTGGGGGACTCCATGGAGATGGGTTTCTGCTTCGGAGTGGACTACATTGTGGGCTACAAGCTGACGGGTGAGGAGCGGGAACTGATGGGGAATTCCTCCAGTGAATCGCCCAAGGGATTTGACGGGCGTGTGAAAGTTACGTATCACATTGCATCCCTCCTGGGTTTGGAGATTAGCAACCTGACATCTGCTGACACCGGGGTCTACTTGAGGGAGTGTTGGCAGGACCATGAGCTGATAAACCAGCAGAAGCACTACCTGTATGTTTGTGGGGAAAAGGCTGCCTCTCAAGATATCGTTGTGTCCCCAGAAGGAGGGGCAGATTTTACTTGCAACACTCCCAGCACCGGACTGCCAGAGTCCAGTATAAGGTGGTACCGTGAAGTTTACCCCAAATACAAGACAACTCTGTTCCTGGACACACAGCTGTCACAGACACCTATCCAGCCTGAGCTGCAAGGCGAGATTCAGGTGAGAGGCGGGGGAGTCGGCCTCCACATCCCCACCTCCGTCATGAAGAAGAGCCGCAACTTCCACTGCCTGGTGCTGCGAGAGGGGCAGTGCCTGGCCTACCAGGATATAGAGTTCCCTGAGAGCGAGGAGCCAGACGTGAAGACCATCTTCCGCTCGGCAGGAGATAGAGTGCTGTTACCCTGCCCCATGAAGCACCCCGACCAGAAGACAAGATTCTGGGAGACGCCGTTGGGTCAGGTGGAGTCCAACACCACCACAGAGGACCATCACCTGAGTGTACTGAAAGGTAAGGTGTCAGGAGAATACTCCCTGCTCATACCACATCTCAGTGAGGACCACGCAGGGGATTATAAATGCTTTGCTCCACTGCTGGTGGCAGATTACGCTGTGACTGTTTGCCCAAAGCATGATTCAACGGAACTGAAGTTTTCTGATGGAGATGAAGTGGATCTGAAATGTCTGCCGGAGGATGGGGCATTTCAGCATCCAGTGGTATCGACAGCATGGGCCTGACGAGGATACCTTGCTAGTAGACTCAGGCGATCCATCAATACCTTTCCCTGAAGACCTGCGGGGCAGGGCCACATTTTCGGAGGAAACCTTCACACTCACAATTTCCCGTCTCACCCCAGAGGACAACCGGACGTACTGGTGTGTGGTTCTGGAGGAAATAACGTTTCTGGAAGAATACAACCCTGCTATCGATGACGAGGAAGACAGTGAGGGTGAAGGTGACACTGACAGCAAAGCTGTTGGTGAAAATGAGGACTATAACGCGTGGGAGGACGAAGACAAATGCCTCTCAAGGCAAGTGTCTCATCTGATATACAAGGCCCCAAAAGATCCCAGGTCAGGCCCTAAGTCTACGTCTAAGTCTGAGTCTGACCCTGAGCCTGAGTCCACGACCAACCCGGCTGTGTTTGGCATAGTGGGCGGAGTCATTGGCTTGGTCATTTTGGGGGCTGTCATAGCAACAGTGTTTAAAATCCGAGCAAAGAAGAGACATGACCAGGCTAGGAAAGATCCTGTACAATACATAGGATCAGAGGGTGAAGTGGCTGGGCTTGCACCACAGAACAACAGACCTTGACTGTGAAGGTACATCCTCACTCTTCTCTTTTTAGCACTGTTTGCACTGATAAAGGAAGTCTTCAGCGCCAATCGTCTGAGGCTGTCTACTTTTTGACATTTTTTTTTTCAATCTTTCCTCATTGCCCATAAACCTATCAACTGCAAATACTGGGTGACAAACAACATTGTTGGAATGAGGAAAGAATGACGGTTGACCGGAATTAATCTTTGCTATGCACTTTAACAGAGGCAGGACTCCCAAAGAGGTGCAATTATGACAGTGCTGTGAGAAATATAAAACCAAAGCCATCTATAAACAAACCAATCGTTTAATGCTATTTTCCCACGCTGTGTTTAATAATCTTTTATGTTTAGAAGCTATCTGGGGCATAGACGGTATTTGAGTGAGATTTGAACTCCAGCCACACAGCATGTAAAGGATAATATGAAAGTAATGAATAACAGCTCCTGGCTTTTTGCCACACGGTCTCAGAGAGCGATGACTGAACCAGCTGGATTTACTTCACTGTCAAATCTGTGATTCATGCTTGTAAAGGGTGGTGTTCATACATAAAGACAATAAAAGATTCTTCTTGAAAATGTCATATTCCTCTTACAGTCCATAGCTGTTACTAATTATCAATGTCATCAATAATACAGTGGCAGTAGTAGTAGCAGTAGTAGTAGTAGTAGTAGTAGCAGCAGTCATAGTAGCCTATGAGTAATAATACCAACAGTAATATGTTTTGGTGTTGTTGTTGCTTCAGTAGTAATAGGGTTTGCTGAGGTGGTGGTAAACGTTCATGATGATAATGCTTTGATTTGGTGAGCTATTTTGTTTGTAGAATGAAGCACTGTAAATGATCAACTATGATATGCAGTATCAACTGTGGTTAAACATTGAGCTGAATTGAACCCTAAAGCAAGTTTACACCCACACCTATCTCTCTTTTCCCCCCCAAGGCCTTTATCGCTGATCTGCAGAGACACTGAGCAATACCAGATCACCGGCATTCAAACATCCATTCCCATGACTCACATCTCCAAAATCGCCCGTATCATGAGATTGGCCCTTGAAGCTATCCACTTCCTTGGCCAGTTTGCCTCGCTTTTATAACCCTTCAACATAGAACTGGTGAAGAATATTTACAGTGCAGCTGTATCCATAGTGACTGGGTGAAGTGGTGGTATGTTGCACCAGACCCATTACTCAGATGAGTCTGGCTGTTGGGAAGACTGTCCAGGCAGAGGGGGGGAGGGAAGAGGAGTGGAAGGAGGAAGAGACAGGTAAAAAAGAGATGGGGAGTGGGATGTGGCAAGAACATCTGCATGTGGTGGTCTGTTTTAGGCATGTGTTTGTGCCTGTGTTTGACCAGAACAGTTCACATGCTTCCCTGGGCATGCATTTCAGAATGTGTTTAGATAATATCTTAAAGCAGGGTTAGATCTTTCGTGTTGAGACAGAGGGACTGACAGACGAGGCTATGCATGGGAAAGGGAAGGGTGCGGGAGAACTCCACTCCTCGGTATTTGGAGAGCAACTCATAGTCCTCATGGGTCAAATTATGCAGGAAAAAACAGAACCGTCCCACTGTGCTGTGCAAGAGAGGAACACTGACAGACACAGAACCGGGTTGTCACGCAGTAAGATTCTGCATGACTCGTAGTCGTTGTTGTGTTCTAGAGAGCTGTTTATCTCTCAGAAGTGCATGTATGCATGCTGACTCTTTTAGTGTTGGCATGGCGTGACAAGAGGCATCGGCACTGCAGAAATGCCAGAGCTGGCGGAGGTGCCAAATGTTTTCTTTTCTTTTCTATTGTGCGAGACACGATGACTCATTAAATATCACTTAATCAAATCTGTGTGCAAGAGCAGGCGGACCAGTCTAAGTCACAAGAGAACGTCTTCACCCACCTATATAACTGCTGTCATCAGATTACCCCTAACCGTCAGGGTGGGTGTGTCGCCCGGAGGCATCTGTCATAATTGGAGAAACAAGACTTTCTTCTCCTGTCATATCCTTGACATGCAAAACACAAGCATGTTGAATGCTGTGCATCTCACGTTACCTTTACATGGGAGCGTGGTGTCTTCTGGCAGGTGTCTTCTAGCACAAAAGATCTTAATCCTTGTGTTTGCTGCTGTCCTAGTGACACAACACCCCAAAATGACAAGAATTAAATTATAAAGGAGCTCTTCTGTCTTTTAATCGCTGGATTAAGACAGCAAAGTCTCACAAGGTCACACCAGTCATGGTTATGCATTTCATAAATGATATTAACTCTGTGATTTCTGTTTGGAGATCACACCCCTCTGATGATGGCTCAGCTACTGTACGAGAGTAATTGTGGCTCAGCCTCTATACTAGATTAATTGTGGTAGAGCTTACAGTGACACACAGTGGCACATGGAGTCTCAAACCTGAACTACAAATCAATAATATCAAAGGGTTTTTCCATAGTCCCATGTTAACAGTAACTTTATCGGACCCTGAGAAAATAAAATCTTTCCCATGCACTGATCAAAGGCACATGGTGCATACATATTGTAGAGTGAGAGAGGAAGAGCAGCCAGTGGGCACTCTGTAACTGTCAAACCTGTCACTCACTCAGCAGCCTTCTAGAACTCACTGAAGCCAGCAGCCCATGAAGCCGTAAAAATGCCAGGATGCAAAAAGTCTTCCTGAGGATGGAGGATGTGAAGTGAATTGATGGGATGAAAAGAAAGGGAAATATGAACTTCCAATCACACAAACTGACACCAGCGTTTCTGGTTAACAAAACTGACATTTGTATTCTTTGCATTTGTTTGCAGCTTTTTTAAGGGACAGAGCAACAATACTTGAGATGAATGCTTTTGACTTTTTAAAGGGGTACAGCAACAACACTAGAGATGAATGCTTTTGACTCACGGGCCCGTCTTATTTACAGTGTGTATTCTCAATGTTAGCTTGCCACACTTGAGACTGAATTTAACCTAGACAATATTTTCCTAAATATTTGTGTACTAGACACATTTACATTTGACACTTGAAACTGGTACTTGTCCATACATTAAATGCATATTTGATATCAGTGCTACATATATTGAATTGATATTGAAAGAGTGACAACTGAGAATAGCTTTGTGTCCTCTCCAACAGTATCTATGTGCACACACACACTTTAAATGATTAGCAACAACACACCTGACTGCCATACAGTACAATAAATCATAAAATCACATTAGCAGAGTAAAACAACCAGGAGTAAAACTAACCAGCAGCTGCATCTGAGCTCCCTCTCACACACAGAGAGAAGATGGTAAGGCTGAAACCCTGTGAGAATGACAGGTCTTTCTGGAGACAATGGAGGTCATAAAATCCTCAGGAAATGTTTCTGCTAGAAGCTTGAGAATGAAGCTGGTGAACAAGTTTGAATGTTCTTGACGCAATCTAATTTGAGGTTTCATTTATTCTTATTTATCTATCGAGTTCTGAAATAGACCCAATAGTAAAACTATTGATTTTCCAAGAGCAATTGTTGGTTTAATGACATACCAAAGGTGTCACCGAATGTTATCCTTCTCAATTAAATAAACAGTAAATGAAAGTGTATTGTTCAAAGGTGTTTAGATAATATCTTAAAGCAGGGTTAGATCTTTCGTGTTGAGACAGAGGGACTGACAGACGAGGCTATGCATGGGAAAGGGAAGGGTGCGGGAGAACTCCACTCCTCGGTATTTGGAGAGCAACTCATAGTCCTCATGGGTCAAATTATGCAGGAAAAAACAGAACCGTCCCACTGTGCTGTGCAAGAGAGGAACACTGACAGACACAGAAATTTCCCCAACCGGGTTGTCACGCAGTCAGATTCTGCATTTCTCACAAATCATTACGTTTTTTGCTTTAAACTTGAATCCGTTGTGGGATTAAAAAAATGATTTTGGCCATTTGATACTTGATACTACATGTCATACTGTCATGCATGACTCGTAGTCGTTGTTGTGTTCTAGAGAGCTGTTTATCTCTGAGAGGTGCATGTATGCATGCTGACTCTTTTAGTGTTGGCGTGGCGTGACAACAGGCATCGGCACTGCAGAAATGCCAGAGCTGGCGGAGGTGCCAAATGTTTTTTTTTTCTTTTCTATTGTGCGAGAATGTTTCTGCTAGAAGCTTGAGAATGAAGCTGATGAACAAGTTTGAAAGTTCTTGACGCAATTTAATTTGATGTTTCATTTATTCTTATTTATCTATCAAGTTTCTGAAATAGACCCAATAGTAAAACAAATGATTTTCCAAGAGCAATTGTTGGTTTAATGAAATGCAAGTGTTCAAAGGTAAGGCACTGATGTCTTTTTTACAACATGGAGTACCTTCCACATCCTCAAATATCTTCCACATCCTGGAAAGGATTCAAAAAGAGATACAAAGAGATCACATATAGATTTACAGACAGAACATTGTGCATATGTAACTGGCATACCACTGAGTGGGCTTGACATGGTTGGCTCTTTCAATTATTTTCATTGATTTCATTGATTCTCTTTAATCTGACAGGGGCGGGCAGCTGTCTGAGAAAAGAAGACATAGACAGCTCTCCATCTGATGGGGTGGGGAGACCAGGCTGTGCCAGATGGTCGCTAGTTCCTGCTGCAGCATTAGCATGTCAAGCACAGCACCCTGAACGTTCCACTGCTCTATGAGCCTCCAGGCCAGACCATGCATGAGACTGCCCATCGGTGGCATGGTGGGACTGACTTAATTAGTAACACATTTCGCTGTTCAACTTCACTAGTTGCTTGAGCTTATTTCGAAAATGTCTTTCACATGTCAAACCGCTATTGTATACTCTTTACATTATAAGGACAAGCACTTGCATGAGCACAGGAAGTCCCAAAAGGAACAAATGTTTATTGGTGTGGTAATGGTGTGGTAGAAATGGTGGTTTATGTGTGTTTGGTAGAAGTCCTCACGCTCTGATCCCATCCCATCTGGAGCCGAGGTTTCTGTTTGGGCTTGAGAAATCATTTGCTCTGCCAGCAGGATTTTGAAACCCAGGAAATGAAGTGTGTGTTTCAGAAAGTCTTCCCAGGAGCTGGACGTGTTTCTGGTGCTGAATGAATTGGTGATGATGAGATCAAACAAGGTTCACAGTTGTGCACACTGCCCACTTCCCTGTTTTGTTTCCAATCCTGCTGAAGCTTAGCGTCCTGTCTGCTCCCCGTGTTTGTCCGTGTTTGTCCTGCACTCTCAGCAGCTGTTCTGAATGCTTGGACATTTATCCTATCGTTTTGGGGCAATCTCATGCATGTGTTCTAGCCCCACAGGCTGTGGTAGCCGTAAGCGATAGTACATCCGGAAGCCATTAGGCCTTTTGCCATAATGTAATTCTTTCTCAGCATTTCAATTGTAGCTAGACTCCAATGCATCCAGCAGTTGCATAGATGTAAAACACTTGTCAATGAACAGATGGGTGTTCCTGGAAATAATCTCAGCCACCAATGGATCTTGCTTTTTTAACTCTCATTATAGATGTAATTTCCTGCGTAAACATTAAAATCCCAAACCATTTGGATTAGCAAGGACTAAACAGTTTCAGCACACACACACACACACACACACACACACACACACACACACACACACACACACACACACACACACACACACACACACACACACACACACACACACACACACACACACACACACACACACTACAACCTGTCCAGAAGATGCAGGCTCAAGTGGAGAAGTTAGGTGATCTAGGCAAATCCAGAAAAACCTTTACACACAGCCATACAAACTTCTTAGAAACTCAACCACTGATGACTTTCTCTAATAAATCACCACAATATTTAAGGTTTCTGAACAGGTTTAGTGACTTTTTGACCAAGAAATAACTCACTCACTGCAAAAGTTGTTGGGGAGTACAACGCCAATCACCAGTGCTAAGCTTCATCCTGTGGGCTGGGTCTGGCTACAATACTTCATCCTTGCAGCATCAGTGATCGACGAACATGATCTTTTATTTCATATTTTGTGATATATATATATTATACAGTATGATAACCCACCACCAGACTTGAGGGAAGTGCAGGAGGTGCTGCACGAGGCTTGGTGCTGCCCAAGGCTTGGGCTTACAAGAAGCAAGCCTATGACAACCAGTGCCACGGGGAAAACTTCTCTGTTGGAGAACCGGTCTGGGTGTTCTGTCCTGAGAGAAAAGCTGGTGAGTCAGTGGGTCAGGCCATGTACTGTTGTAGCTAAACTGTCAGATGTTGTTTACAGAGTTCAGTGGTAGGGTAAGATGACAGTGGTCCTCCACCGCAAGCAGTTGGCCCTTGGCTGGCCCCAAGAGAGAGGAGGGAGACACTGAGACTGAGGGCACGGCGCACACCCCTGTGCCCTCTCCACAAGCATCTGAGGCTCCCAGAGACCGTGTCAACTCCTGACTCTTGTGTTGCAGGCGTGGGTCAAGGGGGCTGACAACCCGCCTGAAGGGGGCTGTGTGGCGTGTTCGGGAGTGATGTATGAATGGCTGTGTACTTTCTTGTTGTGTTTATTGTCACCCAGTGTTCTATGCGCAAATGTTGATGTCTGCAGAATTCATGTTTTTAATGTTCTACATTCGAGTGATTGGTATTTCCCCTTTCTGTTAATGTCAATGTGTATTTTAAGTTAGCTATTTTAGAGTCGTGTGTGTAAGAGTGCCCTAGTGTGGGCTAATTCTTCTTGTGTTTTGGCATTTTTGTGAGCCCTGAGTACATCCGCGTATGTAAGCCATCCCCAATAGCCATTCAGTAAGCAGAGTTTGAATGCTTATGTCTGTGAGTGATCAATACACGGCGAGAACGCAAAAGCCATCACCTGACCACAGTATTAAACAGGATGGATGGGTTTCAAAAGACAGGGTTAATCATTCAAATCATACAATCAAAACAGAGTTAATAATTTTCTGAATTAGAAAGGGATACAACAAATACCTATAACCAGTTGCATCTTGCATCCTAAAATCTCCATACCATCACATTTTTTTTAAATTAAATCGAACCGATTAAAATTATTTGACAGCTAAGACCTTTAGCTCCTATGATGCATCCACTCTAGCTAAAATTCCACATGATTCTAAGCAGATTTAAACCTCCTTGGTGTTACTAAGACCTGATCCAGCAATTCTACACTCCAGTGTCTGGATTTTACATTTCTAAGCCAAGTGATGTGTTTTTCATCAGTCCTTTCATGCATATTCTGTAACATCAACCCAGGCTTACATATAATGTATTTCCTGACAAGCTTGTCAAAAAAAAAAACACATTCTGGTTATTTTCCCAGCACCTGGCAACATTCTGATATTTTATCAAGTTCAGTTGTCATTTTCTTCTATTCTGGAAGGATATTTCACCTTTTTGGAAGGCGTTTTACACGTTATGGATCAGTACCCTACTCTAAGGTGCTGGATCAGACTTACTGGCATTGGAGTGGAATTAGAGATCAGGTTAATTTAGATCGAACACAGACGAAGCTTTGCATGAAATTAATTTGCTTTGACTGTAGGCTGGTGTTGGGCAGGCGACGGACCCGACCAAAGTGGCATACCTGCTGGGCTTGCATCAACAGGACAAAAATAGGATTACATTATAATAATGTAACAGTTGTTTCTCAAGATTACGAAAGTTAAGTGCATAAACACATCCAATGGTTACAAGATGCTGTAATGATGAAAACCCCACACATTTCCATTATTTTCAATTTGGAATAACTTAATTGTGTGTAAGCTATGCGCTTGCGTGCTAGCGTGCGTGAGCGCGCGCCTCCAACCATGTGAGTGTACTCAGGTAGTGCGAGACCACAGAAAGTGCCTGCCCCTCTGACACCCAAAGCAGAGTGCCCGCTGTCTGTCCCTCACTCCTGACTCGGCGGAGAGCTGCGCGAAAAGACAGGAAAGGGATGCTTATCCTTCTCCACTGCCTTCGGAGACAGGCCGGTGTTTGTCTTCGCCTCTGAGGCAGAATGAGCTTGTGTTGTGACTGAGAGCGGGAATTTGGGAAGACCGCTGCGCTCCGTGTGTACAGGGTAAGAAACCTCGCGCATATAGTCCTGTCGACACTTAACTGGTTCGTCATATCGGTCGTCATATCTTGCCTCTAAACAAATAGCAGATTGCAGCGCCTCTGTTGTCTGAAACTGTATCGATGTAACAACATTAATTGTAAATGAATTGTAGAACTGAAGAAAAAAAATGTAATAGTTAAACTGTAGCCTACTTACTTGATGAACAAACCTATCCTCTAACAGTTGTTTGTAATGGTTAACGTTAATCCTGTCAGAATATGTTGTAAATCGGCCCTGAAGTGTGGTTACGAAGTTGTTTTAGAGTTGAGCCAGGATGTGCAGGTGTGGAAAGCACCAACTGACCATTCGTTTGAAAAATACTGCTGCTTTGTCCACCTTTGTTTAGAAGAGAGAGAAGAAGGTAAAGTGAATGTACAGACAAGTGAATCTCCTCGGGAATAAAAGAGGCAACGTAACATAGGGCTACAGAGGTTTTTTTTCTTCCTCTCTGTGCACATTTACATTCTACATGTCTCGTTCTCCTTGTCTGCCTATCTCTGTCTCTCTCTGGGATGCAGCTTTATTGTGCTCTGTAGCACAGGTCACTAGTAAGAGATGGAGAGGGACAAAGGAGGAGAGGAATACATGAATAGGCAAAGGAGAAGTGAAGCTGACATCTATGGCAGCCTGATCTCAATCAGGGAGATGTGATGAGCAGTGTTTAAACTTTCATTCCATCACTACAGCTCAAGAGAGCATCATAATCTAATATCCCCTTTAAAATATAAATGTGAGCCTTGTAAAAGGGCAATTGAGAGGAGTGAGAGAAAAGAAAGAAAGAGAGAGAGAGTGACAGCCCTAAACAAGTGTTCCTGGTGGATTTGATTAATACATTTTCTCCACTAATGTACCAAAAAGTGAAATAGAATAAATAAGTTCCAGGGCATTACAACTTTGCCTTTCATCTTCTCTGAGTCCGTGTGATAGAAGTCTGCACACCGTTTCCGTCCAAGGCAGAGTACACCCACTGCTCAAGCAGCACAAGGGATTTATTTCATGGCAAATCCAAAGCAATCTGTGTTCTTTAATTTGCGTAAATAATAAAAAATAGACGGCACGCTCCGAGAACAATTGGTAGCTGATTCCATCTGGTGGCTGAGATATTGAACCTTTGGGACGGTTCCCGGAATATGAAAGGTAAGGGAGAAGATGCACAGCTCCAAATCTAATTGCTCTAATCCTGATTTGGCATCTGCTGTTGTTTCACGATACGGTGGTGGTTGGGTGGGGTGTGGGTGTGGAGGGAGGTTGTTTGGCTTCTGTCTGTCTTAGCTTTGATTACTACTCTAAAATGAAAACAAAGATAGTCCAACTCCCACTGTGGACCACAGCAGTTGCATATAATTACAACACCTAGTGAAACAGAGTGTCAGATTTCTAAACATGGCCTGGGTGCCGTGCACTGGACATAGTGTAGTGCTGCTTTGCCTTCTCCTCTCTGTTTCCATTGCATGAATGGTGCTGTTGTGTGTCGAGTTGTGAAGGGAAACACATAGTTCAGCTGCCAGTCATATCTCCTGGGCTATTGGCCTGCCACTACTTAAATGTACACTCCGTGTGTGAACAGGGGTCACAAAGGTCAGTGTGAATTCAGCGCAGCAGAGAGAGAGAGGAGAACTGAGATGTGAAGGGACCAATGTCAATTTCACTCAGTCATTTGTGGCGGGCCTGACACAACTGGAGCTCTGATTGCAATGGTCCATTTTCCTGCACTTGTATCAGGAACAAAGGCAGGAGAGATGCCTCTCTGCTTGCAGTGTGTGATGGCTGATGAGGGCCAGTAATAGGGGCTATCAAGCTGCCTGTGTCTTCTTCAGTCTAAATCAGCCGTGATTGTTGAATTCAGACCCAGTCTTTCGTAGAAGGCAGCTGGCTCCAGCGTCTCCTCTCAGGTCTACTCAGAGACAGGTGGCTGAAGCCCGTCGCCTCTCAGGTCTACTCAGAGACAGGTGGCTGAAGCCCTTTTAGGAAATGAGGGAAGAGGGGAAAGGTGTTCATTGTGTCAGTGCCAGGTGATGTTCTGATCCATTATTCAGGTGTGTGTGTGTGTGTGTGTGTGTGTGTGTGTGTGTGTGTGTGTGTGTGTGTGTGTGTGTGTGTGTGTGTGTGTGTGTGTGTGTGTGCTTGTGTGTGAGAGATTCAGGGCAGGGGTTTGTTGACACATTGGTTGTGAGTTATAACACACTGTGTACCTGTGTGTCAGGTACAGATGAAATAGAACATATTTGATCTGTTATTTAACAGATTTATCGTACCTGAGATGCCAATTTACATTCTGTCTGTTGTTAGGAGATGGCCCACAGGCTTGTTTTCATCAAAGACTACACTGGAATCACATGCATTCGACTGTGTATACATTTAATGCAGAGCCCCACTAGATATTTCATTTACATACATTTAATTGGTGCAGCTATCCGTTAAACTCCCCTATAGGATCAGGTGTGATAAAATTAGCCTGGCTGAGTTTTTCAAAGAGACAGAAATAGAGGGAGAGGGATAGTGTGAGTGTGTGTGTGTGTGTGTGTGTGTGAGAGAGTGTGTGTGTGTGTGTGTGTGTGAGAAAAGTGGGTGTAGTCATACATTGCATACACACAGTATTTCTATGTGTCTGAGTAAATTAACTTGAATGGCAAATCATTTTCCTATCCTTTTATCACTTCACTTTCTGACCATTTCTATCAGGGGGGAATGAATTTCAAGCATATTGGAATAATCTTTCCTTTGGATAAATAGGCATGCAGAATTCTTGAGTGAAATCCTGACATTGTGAAATTCTCTCTCTCTCTCTCTCTCTCTCTCGCTCTCTCTCTCTCTCTCTCTCTCTCGCTCTCTCTCTCTCTCTCTCTCTCTCTCTCTCTCTCTCTCTCTCTCGCTCTCTCTCTCTCTCTCTCTCTCTCTCTCTCTCTCTCTCGCTCTCTCTCTCTCTCTCTCTCTCTCTCTCTCTCTCTCCAGTGTTGAGGATGTAGGCTGGTGCAGAGGGATGGAGTGCTCCTGGAAGACCCTGCTGCTCCTGGTGTGTGCCTCTCTGGCTGTGCAGTACATCGCCATCCGCTCCTTCAGGGAATCCCTGCCTAGCTCCTGCCAGGGGAACTCCCACTGCCTGGAGCGCCAGTCTAAAGGTAGGTGCCCTTAGGTAGGGAGCTTTCATCCACATCAAAACCCACCTGCTGTCTATTTGTACAAAAAATATGTGTCTTTGGCAAGAAACCCATCACAATAAGCAGTGCATCAACAACATGAATAAAGGTCTTAAACCAAAACGTTGATGGCAGAATTTCTATCAAGACACAGATTGGTCCAGGACTAGTTTTAAGCCTTGGAAATTGGTCTCACAATTGTAATCCACACAGTATTAGGAACAGCTTTGCTGTTTGTATCCTCATATTACATGGCTGGCCATGCCTCAGAGCTTTACATGAGTTCTGTCTGACTACCACATGCAGACATAAGACCGTGAGCTTACTGTAGCAAACAGTAGAGGGTGCAGTGGAGTGAGAACCACTACTGAAGGAACAAGGTCTGCATTGTATTTGAAATGGCATCAGAAACCCCAATACATCAGACCCCAAATCAGGTACGGAATATCAGACTCCATATCTCTCTGCGGACATTCTCATCTTCCTGTAAGTGGTCCTCCAGCAGGTTAATTGTGTTGAAAAGGTGGCACATTAGGCAGAGTTCTGTGACAGATATTGCAGCGAGGATTGATAAGCACTCAGCCGGGGAATTCCCTTCTCACCGTAAAGAGCGAGAGAAAGAGAGGTGATCATTTATCTGGAGTACTCAGGTCTCATAGAGCAGCTGTTAGCAATTTCAACCAATGGATCTGTGTGGAAAGCGCAATCTCTCTCCAAGACCCCCACCCTTTTAGACACACGCACAGCCTAATATCCCATGTGCAATCATATGCTCATCAGCAGTAATTAGACTAGATATGTTTCTCTCTCTGCACTAAATGTAGAGGTCATTAATGTTTTAAGAGCTTCTCTATTGCACGTTGAGGCTGCCCCCTCCCCCATCTCTCATGCATGCTTACACACTCCGTTACTTTGCATGTAAACAGATTATGTTTATTCTCAGGGGTTGCCTGCAAACTGATTTCCCAGGCTTTTATGTTGCCAGTTTAATTTGCTTATTTGAGAGGGGGGGGAAATAAAAATCCCTAATGTATGTGAGGCAGTGCAATAAACAACTGAAAAGTACTAAAAAACTAATCAGCATAAATGAATTTTGCGTTGTTGTTTACAGAAAAGTGAGTCATGAATAATAGATGTGTAATTATGAGTTATTATAGGAGACTGTGTTACGTGTTGGGGTAAGAGGATGTTTTTCTTCTCCCAAACAAAGACCTCAGATTGACCTTGTGTTGGTCCTTTGTGATGCCTGAGCATCGGGTCTGTCTCAACAGCGGATCAAGCAGCACTCGAACAGCTGCGGCTGCACTCCAGCACAACAGACAGAATCTAATTGGGTGGTTTTGGTTTGGTCCATGAGGCCCGCGCCCACTGAGGCCTGATCCCATTGTGTCAGCGTCTCTCTTTCTCTGCCCACCTCCCCAGAGTCCCGATGGAGATCCGCGTGCGACAAAAGTTCAGCTCCCGTGGAGACTGCGGCCGCCAGGACAGGTTCGGTCCTGGGGCGTCGACACATCCTGCTGTTTGCCGCCACGCGCAGCGGATCCTCTTTCACCGGCCAGCTCCTCAACCAGCACTCTGGCATCTTCTACGTCTACGAGCCGCTCTTCCACGTGTGGCAGTCCTTCACCAACGCCAGCTGCTGCCAGCGGAGGGCGCCGGAGCGGCGGGAGCTGCTGGGGGCCTACCGTGACCTGCTGCTGAACCTCTACACCTGCCAGCTCAGCTTCCTGGAGAGCTACATCCACCCGCAGCCGCAGGACCACGTGACGGCCGCCCTGTTCCGCCGCAGCTCCAGCCACGCCCTCTGCTCGCCGCCCGTCTGCCCCGAGAGTGCCGACGAAAGCCTGGCCGGGCTGGCAGACGAGGCCTGGTGCCACAAAAAGTGCCGCATCCTCAACCTGACCCTGGCGTCGGAGGCGTGCCGCGAGCGGGGCCACGTGGCCATCAAGGCGGTGCGTGTCCCGACGGTGGGCGACCTGCGCACGCTCAGCGAGGACCCGCGGCTGGACCTGCGCATCGTGCACCTGGTGCGTGACCCGCGCGCCATCCTCACCTCCCGCATGACCGTGTTCAGCGGGTTCCGTGCCTGGCGGATCTGGAACGCCACGGGCCGGCAGCCACGCTACGTAGACCTGGCCCAGATCGGCCACACCTGCCGGGACATGGAGGCGTCCGCCGAGACGGGGCTGCTGAGGCCCGCCTGGCTGCGCGGCCGCTACCTGCTGCTGCGCTACGAGGACCTGGCCCTGCACCCCGAGGACAAGGCCCGGGACATGTACCGCTTCCTGGGCCTGGACATGGACCCCAGGGTGCTGAGCTGGATTGCCCAGAACACCAACGTCAGCGCCCCCTCGGAGTGGCAGTACAAGTACTCGACCGCGCGGGACTCCAAGGCCACGGCCGAGAGCTGGAGGCTGCGGCTCAATTTCAACATCGTGCGGGCGGTGCAGAGCTTGTGCAACAGCACGCTGGCCCTACTGGGCTACAAACAGGTGCAGACTGTGGAGGAACTCAGGAACCTCTCCCACAGCCTGGTGGAAGCCAGGACCTTCTAGCTAGGCCTTTAATCACAGCTGCTCTCTGACATTCCTGGGTGGGGACCCTCCATAGTTGATTCATTGTTCTGGACAGAGGACTGCCACATTACATTTGAAGAGTGTAGGTGTTGGCTACAAACCAAATCACGAACACAAATCCCTGCCAAGAACTGAAATAAAAAAAATAGTAAAAGATGTATTGACTACTTTTTCAGTCATTCCCATGTTTTTTACATACGTTTAAAGTATTGATTTTTGAATCACACATTTTTCATACCTGCCCATGATTAAACACTGAAAAGACACTGTGCCTCAGTTCAAGTCAGTTGACAGGTTAAAGTTTATCCATAAAGCTTATTTTAATTCACTGGCAAAGATGCTGAAGGCAGTGACTCCAGATAATTTGCCTGTGATTTAGCATCAGTCGGTGTCTGTGCCCGGGGTAAGTTTTAATGATCGTGAGCTACACAACAAATTAGACCACTCAGGGGCGTGAAACACCCACACAGCTGACTGGAGTCGTGATTGCGAGGAATCGACATGCGGGAAGCTTTGTGTCTTGTGTTTCATTTAGTCTGTATAATTCAATGATCTGCATTTACAGTAAGATGAGCTCTGAAGGTGCACACAGTGGAACTACAGAAATAGTTTGCCTGTTTACAGAACCATGAATCGTTTCAAAGATGCTTTTTTATTGTATCTTAAAGGGGATGACAAAGCTGTGTGTTCATTGATTTGTATATTTATTTCTTGTGTTCATTGATTTGTATATTTATCTGTTCTTTTACGACTGCTGACATTTTTAAGACGACGGAAGGGGAGATTCTCAGGATCTTTGTGGTCAGGGCTTGAATGTTGTGCTTCATCCTCAGAGACCTGGCAGGCTTGTTCTGCTGAGCATGGAGTTATGGGCCAAGTGCTGACCATTTCTCATGTTCAGTATGCTGCAAACCTGAATGTCAGCATAAAAATGTGCACCAAAGCGAAGATCAGGTGCGGATAATAGCCAAGGCTTGAAGCTGTATCTCATTTGTTTTCCATCCATTTTGAGTGTTTACAGAAGAGAACAAAGGACAGCTGAGGGAGGTGGGGGGGGGGGGTGCTAGTGGGGAGGGTGTGACGGGTCCAGCATCAGAGGGGAGCAGGCGGGTGGGTTCGGGGATGAATGGCTTATTGGAAAAGTGAATTGGCTGCAGGCCCACCCTGGCCATGTCTTAATCCTAATGGATGCTTTCTTCTCACTCTAATCGCCTCCCTGTCATAGTGTGACACTGCCAGTGCTTAACAACATCTCTCCTGTGTGCTGCCAACACAGAACAAGCCGCCTCTAAAGCCAGGTCATATGCATTGTGTGTTCAGTGGGTCCGCTGGCAGGGTAGTGCCACTTCATTAGTACAAGGAAACAATTGGTGGAACACACAATTGTTTGGGATGAGCCTTTTCACACAATTTTGTCTTCGGTGAGCCTTTTTGATAGAAACAATACATCTGAATTACTTCAAGGACATTCTAACAATTCGTTATGGGATGAAGAAAACCACATTTGATATCAAATGTCAAAATCTATTTCTTTTGCAACCTCAAGAGTCTTTGTGATTTGTGTCATAGGACATGTTGGGTGGCTTGGTCACTAAAACGTGGGAGTGTGTGTACGTCTGCTGTGTTTTTGTACTGAAAAATAAATAAATAAATGTGCCATAAAACAAAACAGATGGGCAAACGGTAATCGTGTTTATCTTTTTAAACGTATCTGGGAACCAAAGCTCTTGTCCTAATTCAGTGACTAGATTTGAATGCTTTCCAGTTGATCTGGGACAGCCTCGCAACAAAAGCCTTCAGATTTTCCACAGATTTGTTGATGTGGCAATGAAAACAAGCACTTATGTCTTGGAGCCCATGGGAGAGGTGAGATTTTAAGGGGATGAAACTGAAGTGGGGCGAGGCGGGAACATGTCAGACATAATTAGGAAGAGCAATAGCATCATTGTCGAACCGCATCTCACACTGAAGACTAGTCAGAAGCAGACACAGTTCCCAAACGTTGTTCATAATTGGGTATATATTTTCAGTGGAAGCTAGAGAACTAGTTTTCAGGCTTACGTTTCCTAGGTTACAAAAGCAATTTGAGACTGGAAATATGAATGATAGTAGTAAATGAAAACCTCTCTGTGAGACAGAGACTGGGGTAGTCATTGCAGAAGGGGAGGAACTCATCAAATAAAGCCTTACCATTGTATCAACTGAATCTAATTTCCTGCCTTAACATTCATGAAATAGATCTTTAGTCAAGCTGTTACATTTTTTAGATTCACAGAGCCACTATTAGAAGAGACCTAATAAAAATCATTTTTCAGAATGACCTCATAATGTAGGCATGTTTAAATCCGGTCATACTGCACATGTATTCAAAATCAGAAATGATGATCAAATGAAAGAAGCATATTCCAGCTGCCTTGTTAACTCTGACTCACCACTACAGCGACAAATCAATGGTGCAGGAAGCTGTGTGTGTCTCAAGATGTATATTTTCAGTCCAGGATGTGAAAGAAATGAGGCTTCATGAATGAGCCTCCTATTCCACAACTTCATTAACAGTGTGGTTTGTGTACATCACCGCTGGTGTACAAAGGGTTAAATGAGGGCCGGTGGGGATAATCTGCTGCCCATACAATCACTCTCCAGCCCTCGGCTGCTGACTCGGGGGATATTCCACGGCGGCCAGGAGAATCTATCTACAGAGAAAACTCAATAGAGGGAGGATTTAAGATGAGCAGAAAAAGATGAGCCATCTCTCTTTGAGCTTAATCTGCAAGGCTACACAAACTGGCAATAAAGCAGAGTTTATGACACCCCAATGAAAGGAGCTTCATTGTTTTTTTTCTCCAGCCCAGGCCTGACACAAACACGCAGGCAGCAGGCTCCTGACTCCTGACTCAGCCACGCCGCTCACCGCTCGCCGCTCGCCGCTCGCCGCTCGCCGCTCGCCGCTCATCGCTCCTCGTCCAGCGCCTCTCCGGTCTCTCCGGTCTCTCCCTCTCACCACTCTTTCTCTCTGACTCATGACCGGCCTGGCATAGAGACGCTGATGGGACTGTAAATCAAATGCTATGTGTCTGAGTGGCTTCTGCAAGTGGATGTGTTCTTGTGCTTGTACGCACACACACATGTGGATATAAAATCGTTAGCTGGGTTCGGGATTTATAAAGAGATTAATGGCAGCTCTGGGTTATTTGTTGTTGCCGGACGCCACCGCTCGGGCTCCTTCCAACATATTCTCCTTACTCAGGGTTAATGATGCCAGACACATTAACTCCTTGCCATCACCTACGACCCCTACCTTACCAAAGGCCAAATGTCAACCCATTGTTTATTGAGAATTATTGGTCAATTGGATTTCTTTCTTTGCCTAAAACACTATGCCATTTCATTTTTTAACCACGTTAATTTGTCACAACAGTTTGCTTGATCCCAACTTGTCTGGTTCCAAGAGTTGTCCTTCCACTGAAACCTCCCTAATATCAGTAGACACCCTGGAGTTGGTTTGGTCCTTCACAAGTCCAATGAGCAGTGGCATTGTCATGTTGGATTACTGTAAAGAGTGTATATAGATGTGTCGTCAATTTATCGACTAAAAACTAAATTGATCTAAAATAACTAATCTCACTGCTAGTTTTGGATAGCCACTGTGCAGTGGGCAAAACAGCTACTTAAATGTTCTCTAAGCCTGCTGAGTTAATATCTATCTCTGCACAGTGACACTGACTTCCACATACTTGACCTTGTGTAAGGTTTGTCAGGTTGTCTGATAAAGACAGGGCCCTAGCCCCATGTAGCATTGGTACCTCGTCACATCAGTCTAGCCCCCACACCATAACATTATGAAGGTTCAGCCAGAATATTAACATTTGTTGACAAGTATACAGGTAGAGACAGGAATTAGTTAGATGGTTCTTAGGTCTATTTGTTGAGGTTTTTTCTCCTAGTTTTGTGTGTGCACTAGGAGTGTATCATAACTCAAACAGGGAAGAATTGATTAGCATTATGCTTATATAACTCAAAACTCCAAAGAAACATCGATCGCAGAAGGACCGCCTAGAGTGCCATGAAAAGAAAAGCTATTGACGTTGCAGTTAAAAACCTGAGAAAGCACAGCGAGTGCCATTTTAACACACCAGCTTGAAGCTACATGGTGTGATGTCTCCCCAGGATACTGCATGGGCTGCCCATGTTCCTGTCATTTGTTTGATCAGTATGAAGGTCTGCTCATGTTTCTTCACTTGGCAAGAATTCATGGACATGTAAATCTAGTTTAGAGGATGTTGTTATGAAAAAGTGTCCTCCCAGCTCTGAGTTCATTTGTGGAGGATTAGGAGCATTTTTGTTGAGTGCGTCCTTCCCGGCAATGTGCATCTTGGGCCAAGGCCACAACAGCACAGGGAAAACGACGTGCATTTCTCAAAAATAGCTCACAAATCTGGTCATAGAACTGCTTATAATGGCTGCCTCTTATACAGCAGTCTTAGGAGACCTTTTTAATTCTCTCTCAATTCAATTTCAGTTTTTAATTTAATGTGCTTTATTGGCATAATTATCGCCAAAGCTAAGTATTTAAACACAGGGTGACACACACAAAATCAGGAGATACAGAATAAATACATGAAACACTTGAGAATTGAATTGAGCCTTTATGATTTCATCACCCACTGTCTTCTGAAGAGATTACATTTATTTGGAGCTGTGTCTAAATGTATATAATCGAATCTGTGAACCAAAGAATAAAAGGAGAAAAGAGTCAGCCATGTTTGATAAAGCCAACTAAACACATACTCACCCTAAATATGGAAAACAAACCTTGAAAACTCTTTGTACCCACAGGTGAGGGACCCCATGCCAACAGAACAATCAGCTTCCCTTTCAGCCATCAGAGGGTAAGTCAGAAGTAGGCATAATTAGAATAATTAAACCAGCAATTTGACCCCACTTCACAATACCCATTTGGTCAGAACCGTACACTGATGGCTAAACGACTCTTATACTGCACTTGGTAATTAGGCATATTGCAGTTTGAAGTAATGGCATCATAAAATTGTATTTTGTATAGTTATTATTCTGGAGGGAGGTAGTCCATTTTAAGGCACTGTTAAGTTCTGAGCTAACACAAAGTGTGGGATTTTACAGTCATAAGGGACTGCCTATGGAGAGAACCTGAGAACATTTGCATATTTAAAAGCCTAAGAAACATCTAATCTAAAATTGTACATTTCATGTTCGAATTAAAAGCTTAGGCCAACAACTAAAAATCCAGCTATCGAAAGCTCTATCAAAAGAGCTATAGCAGAACATTAGCAGCATGAATAACTTGGTAATACAGTTTACTGTGTTGCTAAAACACTAAACCCCATTCTCTGAACCAAATGCTTGAGGGCCTGAACCAGTTTATTGAATTGATCACTACTTTGGCAAAACCCTTCACCTAGATAGGTACATTTTAGTCTCATTGACTTTTTGCAAAACTCCAAATACATTCTCACTCACTAAAACATTTAGCCCTGTGATGCATAATGGTAACCACAGGTAGCAGAAGTTGAAACACAATTACAGCACAGATGTCATAGCTTACACACAATGACTCAATTGCTATTGTTGCTAATGATACAATAAACCAATATAAGCCACTAGTAGTATTTCTGGACTGGTGAGAGTGATGGCCTAGTGAGCCCTGTAATACCAGTAGCCCTGGTGCCCTGGTGGTAATATTGAAGGACCATTTTAACCCCAAACCAAGTGAAATACTACAGCGGTTTAATTTCAACACAAGGGTTAGGAAGCAAGGGGAATCAAGTGCTGAGTATGTTGCAGAGTTGCAAAAGTTACCACAAGACTGAAACTATGGAGATTTTTGTGTTACAAATAATGAGAGACAGGTTGGTGCATGGAGTAAGTGATAAAAACATTGAAAACAGCACAAGCCATGGAGACTGCTAATAATGATGTAAAAGGAAAGGAAAAGCATGGTGCCTCAGCATGGACAAGACCAAGTCAAGCATGGGGGTCAGCATGGACAAGACCAAGTCAAGCATGGGGGTCAGCATGGACAAGACCAAGTCAAGCATGGGGGTCAGCATGGACAAGACCAAGTCAAGCATGGGGGTCAGCATGGACAAGACCAAGTCAAGCCGTTCACAAGGTGTTCACCCCACAGTTCCAAAATCAAAAGTTGTTAAAAGAGGTTTACATGCTACTGCAGAGTGCAGGTTTTGCTAATGAGACATGCCATAATTGTGGTAAGAGGGGTCACATTAAGGCCAAAATAATGTTGGGCCAAAATAAAGAATCCTCATTCTCAATCAGGGCAGAAGGGGAGACACTGGTTCCAAGGAAGCATATGGGAAAACTGGGCAGACTCGTTTGTTAAGGGAGAAGGAGAGTAGTGAGTCAGACCAAGAGGGGCACTCTCTACACTGTGTGCAAAGAAACCCAAAATATATAAATGTACCTCCCATGCAACAATCAGTCCTTATAAACACCAGCTGTAGTGTTCCCATTCTCAATGGGCAATAATATAACACACTGAGGAACAAAGCTGTGAAGAACTGGAGTCTCCACGCCAGTTGACAAATGTAATTATGGAATAATATTACAGTAAAATCACTTGAACACAGCTCTTGGGAGTCTAACCACTTCTTTCTCTCTGCCTTGTGGCTTAACATGATTGGATACATGTTAATAAGTAGTCAGTCACTGGTCACTACTAAATGGGTTGGTACTTAGTGATTGAGTATGTTATATTTGTGTGATATTGTTGAGGTGCCCACATGGGGGTACAGGGTGGAAAGTTCGTGGGTGTTTCCAGATGCTGCATCATGGCCCAAGTGTTTGGTGTGAAGGGTATTGTTTCAGCCACAGGATTTCTTTGTTACCAAAAGAAAGTCTTATTTTTGCAGTATCTTCTGTCTCTTCTCTCGTCTCCATGCCTCGTAGAATGATACACATTTCACAGTTTGTCCTTTGCAGGAGTCAAGTTGCTTAAGACAAGACAAGTTTAAATACTGTCGTTTCCCTTAGTGCATGAGCAGATATTCACTTGACCTTAACCTTTTTCAGATATCATGTGCTGGGAACACTAATACTACTTGAGTTCTGTTATTATGCGGCGATGTATGGACCATCACTTCACAGGAGAAAATGACTCTGTAAGTCCCTTATCTCATCCTTGGTGCCTCTCAGCTCGCACCCCCGTTAGACGACAGAGTCTTGTTATGCTCTGAATGAAAGCTCAATAGTGTTGTGCAGGTGTTGTTTAATCCAATTCTGCTATCTTCCAGAGAGTAATGGAAGAGATTCTTCACAATATCCCTTACGTCTCCATTTATATGTTAAGTGGTCCTACAGAGGCAGAGCATCTTAAAACCCTGGCTGTGGTTCTGCAGCACTTAGAGGACCATGGCCTAAAGCTTAAGAAAAGTAAGAGCCCTATCTTTGAAAAATAAGTTTTGTATTTGGGCCACAAAATTGACCGCTATGAGCTCCCCCCTTTATGTGAGATGCTATTAAAGATGCAAAATGTGACAGAGCTGAAAGCATACCTGGGGTTGCTTCAGTAGTATCATCACTTCCTGCCTAACCCGTCTCCCCTCTGGGCTCCACTCCATTCACTGCTCCGGAAAGATGTGAAATGGACATGGGGGGCAGCCCAGCAGGAAGCCCTTGAGTCTAAAAGACTGCCTCAGTCTACACAGGTTCTCATCGACTATCACCTGAAGAAGGAATTGATCTTGGCCTGTAATGCATCTCTCTTCAGGGTTGGGGCTGGTTGTTGCACTGAATGGCAGATGGTTTGGAGAAAACAAGTTGGATTTGTATCGCATACCCTTGCCCCAGCAGAAAAGGGTTATTCCCAGCTAGGCAGGGAGGGGCTGGTTGTGATGTTGGGGGTGAAGAATTATGTATATGGTCTAAAATCCACCATTGTTACAGATCAGTTTCTTTAATGAAGCCAAAGCCATTCCTCAAATGGCTTCCTCACGAGTGCAGAGATGGGCTGTAACTGGTATATATTGATCATGTGAGCTATCGAGTAGTCCCGCTGTCATTGATTGGCACACAGCCTGTGGGCTGTGAACACAAAGATCTAGCATCTAGCTGTCCTGGGACTCCTGCTGTGCCAGTGGAAGTCGAGACAGCTACGCCTATCCCAACATTTAGTCCAAGTCCTACCTGAGTTGAGGAGATTTCTACCGTCTAAGAACTGAACTCTGTATGTAATGTATTGTATGGGGTTATTGCCAATTATGATAATGTTTAGAACTGTTCTTATCAGAGGGAAGGGGATGACGTTTATTGTATGTTATACCACAACCTGCCTGAGGCTTGGATTTAGGTTAAAGGCGAGGAGCCCTATTCTTCTCTGACAGAGAACATTTAAATACGCCAATCACAAACCATCAGTGCCTAAGTCTGATTTATCTATGTAGCAAAAAAGATCATGTGCCCTTGGTGTATTATTAATGGTGTAGCAGGAGCAAACCAGTGTTACGGGTTCATGCAGTTATTCTATCTCTGGTCTCCTCGAAGTTAACACACATCCTGGCAGGCTTTCTTTTAAACAAGAATAAAATGTTTGTTTTAAGAGGTTAAACCCCTTGAAAGGCTCAAGCGTCTGAGAAGAGGTAGTCTGATTTGTCTGACTTAAATTAAATGCTCAGTCAGATATCCCATATTGTTAGTATATCTACACATTAATGTCATGTTAATACATTTATAGGTATGTCCACGCTCTCCCATTGACCCAATGCTCAGCTAAACAGGCTTTCACTCACCTGTTCACTCATTTCTGCTGGGGTTCTGGATACACTGACTGCACCAAATAGCCTACAGTTTGTTCCCAGAATAATTCTAAGTAAAAAAATCCATCTAAAGGATTTCAGACTTGCCAATTATCTGAAAGGAAATGAATAGGCTGCTGCAGTAAAGGTTAAGATCATTCTTTCACATCACCACACAATACGTAGGCTATACTATTGGGGAAAGTAGTGAAAGTAGCTTACTAAGAAAACCCAAGTATCAATCCGAAATCTTTTATTTACATAGAAAATAGAGCTGACCTCTTCTGCTACAGAATGTATGCATGCATGTTTAACATTTCAGCAAGATGTAAGCTAGTACATACATTTTTCATTTCAGTACCTTGCACTGAGGTTGCAAATGTATTCCATTAGACAAATTGTTAGCCAATTAAATTGAATATTTATCACATGTTCACATTCCAGGCCTAAATAAATTCTTCAGAATGGATGTGAGACTAAATTAATGTTAGGGAATCTAAGTGAGCAAAACACTTAATTTTTTTACAGGCTCAAAACCACATACCCTGATTAACAACATAATGGTCAGTTTGAAGGGGTGTGGCTAGGGCATTTTAAAACAGGTATGACAAGTTGCAGTTGTGTGTCAATAAATTGAATTGTTTTGAACAACAGAAGAAGCACTAAGGTTTATTCCTGGTGAACGCTGCCCAGAGCCTGCGGCAATATTGCCTTTTATAATTAACTTCGGCCTGGCTCTGGTCATGAAATGCTTTTACTGCTCACTAGTATTTCTGTGCAACAGTGCACATGCGTTGCCGATTCCACCAGACAATTTCGCTGTCAAAATAGACAGAGTCTCAGTAAATGGCAAACTGACATTTCATAACAGAACCTTTACCTTTGCGGTGGTGTGTGGGGGGCTGTAGCTTGCAATGTTCGAGCTTTTCGGCACCGTCTGATTGCCTAGAAACAGACCATGTAATGCCTCTCTCTCTCTCTCTCTCTCCATTTGTTGTTCTCACAGTCATTTTTTTCTTTCATACCCCCTTTATGAATGATGTATGCAGCAGCATTATATTCATCCTTTTCTGTACATATGCATCAGAAGTCTCAACTTTATATACTGAATGTGATCTGTGCTGCCTGTGGTGGTGAGGTGAGTGACAGACTTGGGTTAATCAACCTAATCAAACACTGACTGTGCCTTTGGGCAACACAATCAAATGACCTGCTGCACTGTTGTCCTCTATAGGCATGGCAGTGCAGTGGATGACAAAGGTCTTGGACATAAACAGTGCCAGAGAATAGAGACATGTTCTTAAATGACATGGTAGTTCTCATGCCATTGACACTACATGCTGCACGCTACAATTCTGGAAGTAATTCATAGTTTTAGGGGGGGGGGGGGGGATTCAAGCTTTCATTTCAATTTCACTTCATTTCCTTTACATCACGCTCAGTTTGTAATAAACTGTCATTACCAAGTGTGTTCGCTTTCCCCAAGTGCTTTCCTGAGGGCATGGAAAGACACAGTATTCAATTCACACTTGGCTTTCAAGAGACTTCAAGAGCTGCCCTTCAGGGGTGAATGTACCTGTGCTGTGTTTCCACTCTAAACAAGCCTTGGATAAAAACACCAAAATCAGATTTCAATTATTCAACACAGTCTGAATCTTTGATGAAAAATCAATCTCTTCATCAGATATTAAAAGTAGCAGAAACTCTTACTTGAGAATAAATCAATCAATTAATAAGCAAGCTTTGAAAACAGGCAGCAGGTGTTCTGTAAAGAAGTTTACATTCAGATAACTCAAGGGGATCTGTCCATATGTCAGTCTTTAGATATCCTGACAATACATTTTAATCCCTATTCAACAGGTGTATGACGCTGGTCATCAGAAGGAGTCTTTTCATGGGATTCCTGTTCTTGGAAGTGCCACTGTCAACGGACGTATGTCTCATAATGACCCCTCCATTGTGAACAGAAATAGTTGCCATTTGAATGAAGTGATTGAGGTGAGTCATGTTCTTGTGGCTGGCGCCTTCCTGCGGAATTCTGACAGAACACCCTAGTGAACACGCGCGCGTGCACACACACACACACACACACACACACACACACACACACACACACACACCCTTGCACTGATTCAACATCTTGATCCATCATACCAAACCGTTTCTTCCAGAAACATCTGCATTGTATTTGTTTCTGAAAACTTTTTTTCTGATCTTGGGTTTGGCCTTGCTAAGTGTACATTATACATAATTTAGCATGCGTTGACTCACAAGAGTCAGAAAAGGGCAGAGACCCGTGTGTTTGACTGAATACCAAAGGCTCTCGCTCTCGAGGTGAAAACTCCATGTAACCTCCAAACACTCATGAATCCTTCATATCTCACTATTTCATCTCAGTCCATCTGAAGGGCGGCTACACATAAGTCTGCACCGTGTCTGCACTGCCCAATTTATTTTTCTTGGCTTTGTTTTATTTTTGCCGTGTCTTTATCTTTCCAAAACAATATGACAAGTCTTCAAGTGATTAACCGTAGAGTTACACAGATGCTTCGTGCTTCAGTCGGCTTTTGTCTGTGGCCAAAGTCTGAACCTCGACTATTGAAGGGACTTGAGGATGTACACAGACCCTCTGGGTGTTTGTGGTCACTGTCAAAGGCTGGACATATGTTACCGAAGGGACTTAAGGATGTACACAGACCCTCAGGGTGTCTGATAATAGTATTCAGCTTAGTTTTTAAGGTGGTCTTCATATCCAAACACACTTAAAGGTGCAGTAAGCAATTCTAATCAAATACCCTTCTTGTCAAATTCAGGGAATATCTCCTCACGGTCCACTAGCTAGCTCCATTCTGTGTGTGCGCTGAAAAAGAATTTGGTGTTCATACACAGTCCTGGCTCTGTTAAAGGCAAACAAACAAAGTGGTTCTAATGGGCAGAGAGAGAGAGATGTAAAATTTTTAAAATATCCTTTATTACAGCACATTCAGTGTACCATGTAACAGAATAAGATCACGTAGGAACTACACAGAAATGGTATGAGAGATGGGAAGGTATCTTGAAGCAATTGCGTAAAATACAAATGATCATCAATGATAGAACACACTGCACCATATGCTTTGAAAACACAATCACAGCGTTTGGTGGCTCGGAAACTACTGATTGCAACCAAAAGTTAGAAGCATAGTTCTTTGCAAGCTGCTGTTGACAGTGTTTTCATTTTAAATGTCAGTTTAACAAGATTGCCCATCAACCTAAACACCCAGCAGTGGCAGTGAGATTTCATAATTAATCCTCATTCAGCTTTCGTGAATCATCCCTCACCTCAGTATTCACTGACTAACTTACCAATGGCCTAATTAATAAGCTATCATAACGTTTTTATTTTCCTAATGTGATCTGTGGTGTATTAAATTATGAATATATACCCAAACTAAATTATACATTCAACTCATACTCTACTAATACATTCCAATGTAGGCAATAAACATAATTCTAATTGCAGCCTAAATGTGAAAAACAGCAAGTGACAGATGCACTGAACAGGAGCACCAGGACCATGTTAGTGAACAGCAGTGACAGATGCACTGGACAGGAGCACCAGGACCATGATCGTTGGCCCATCCTGGTATGTGTGTGCAGGTATAGCTGACAGGCTGAAACAGGCTGTAATCAATGCAATAGCAGGAGACAATGTATCTCTTCTTACATTCAAGTTCATTCTTTATTCTGGACTAAAATGAAATATCACATGGCTCAATCTGTATTTCAAGTAAATGGACACATTCTGACCCGTCATGAATGAATGAATGTTAGAACTGTGGTGGTATGAACAATGGAATGTGTGACAGTAGAGTAGATACTACAAGTTTGAGAAATAGTAAGTAGGTCAGTAGTTTAGGCAACGATGTTGTTGGGTGTTGGGTGTACTGTAAGTGTACCAGGAAAGTGATGTTCTGTATGGAATGCCATTGAAGCACATAAATAAATAAAAACGCTTATGAAATCAATACATATGGCTATGAAATAGATACGGCAAGAAATAAATGAGGCAATAGATACATAAATATATAAATAAATGGCCTACCAGAACCTTAGGTCAGGCACTGGAGGACTATCTGTAGCAGCTGTTTGCTTGTATTGTCTTTCTTATTATAATCTTGTTACCCAAAAAGGACTCAACTAGGGTAATTTATGAAGTTTGGTATATTTGTATATTTGGACAGGAGTTCTTGGGCTTGGGGTGCCAACTTCATCAGCTCTAGGTGGTGGCTGCCTTGTCACCATCCCGTCGAGGCAGTTGGCATCCTCTCTCACTAATTCTGAGATGCTTTTCTCAGGTCTCGCATGCAGATGAGAACAATGCAGCTTACTGTCAAACATCAATCCTCTACTATTCTCCTTCCCTCCGCCAGAAATATGTGCAGCCTTCTCATCAGTGTTGCCAGACCTCACAAGAGAAACACGCAAACTGTTCTGGTGCTGTTACTTTGGTGTGAATCTGTGAGATAATCACGCACCATTCAGATGGCAATAAAACTAGCAGGTAAATACATGTGGAATTATTAAATAAAAGACCCCTGAAAGAAAGAAATGTGGAATTATGAAATAAAAGTCGACTGAAATAAATTAAAGCTGTCCTTTGAAAAAACGTCATTTTGAAATAAAAAATGTTTTTACTCAATCATATAATTATATTTACAATAATTTTCTATGTTTATGTATTAATTCCCTTATTATTTATTCAGGATATATTTCATATCCATATGTAATAATTTCAAAGCCATATTTATTTATTATTGGCTTAAATGGAATTCCATAGTTCTGGAGAATCCAGCAGAGAGAGAGTGTTAAAAATGGGATGGGGAAGAAGGGTACTTTTTGAGTTTACACCTCAGTAAAATAGCCACACAGATTACTTACTGTGCTGGTACTGTAGCTACATACATGCAGCATGTACGTAGCAGGACTTAGATTACATAAAAGGTACATGTGAACATAGCTACACAGTCTACTAGCTTTCACTACATACATACAGTACATCTACAATACATACATAGGGAGCTAGCTACATTGGCCACATCATTCAGGACAATAACAAATTCCTCAAAAAACATACCAGATACCTGTCCAACAGAAATACAGTAACTATGGCGTCACTTTTCAGGTCCTTCATCTCCCTCAGGTGTCGCCATTATTCCCTTCTGAGTTCTGAACCTGCTGGGGCTGCGTTGAGAAGAGCTAGGTTATAGCTTGTGATGCTAACTGCCACACCACCGGTCAAGTGTAATGAGTGCACGGTCAGAGTGCGCGTAGGTATACAGGCACGTAGTGAGGGAGACATTTCTAACTGTGGTTTGATCATGTTTTGTGTTGACATGCCTGACTCCACAAAGATTTTACAGTGTGCACTCTCTGAAGGTAATGCCATCTGGTACTCTGAAGGTTGAGCTAACTCTGGTACTCTGAAGATTGAGCTAACTCTGGTACTCTGAAGGTTGAGCTAACTCTGGTACTCTGAAGATTGAGCTAACTCTGGTACTCTGAAGATTGAGCTAACTCTGGTACTCTGAAGGTTGAGCTAACTCTGGTACTCTGAAGATTGAGCTAACTCTGGTACTCTGAAGGTTGAGCTAACTCTGGTACTCTGAAGTTTGAGCTAACTCTGGTACTCTGAAGGTTGAGCTGGCTCTGCTCCTGCAGGAGCCTGAGTGGCACTAACAGCGTTACTGTAGTTATGAGCTTCTCCAGCAGGCTACATCTGCCCTTAGATATCCGAGGGGGGGGGGGGGGGGGAGACTAAGAGGCCGGGTACTGATCTTCACTGTATGCAAACTTCTCCTATACTTAATGTCTAACTGGTTTTTAGCAGGTTTAGAGAAATATGACATGAGTCACGTTGATGCTGCAAAGCCAACATGATTGAAGATTTTGTCATTCTTCTGTATGAGTATAAAGAAAGGCTGCACCGTCTCAGACTTTGGATTCAGATGGCTCAAAGCCTGATGAACCCCGGTACCGTTATTGACGCCCTCTGGAGAATTCTGCTGCCACCAAAGACTCGGCCTGATTAATTATTCTATTAGAAAAACAAGTCAAACAAACAACAGAAAGTAGCCTAAATTCACCATTAGCCTATACAAAACAGGATGACAAAAAATGTACATGAGAAGCTATTTACAATCAAACAATCCACAATCTAGCAAATGCTTATTGAACCCACGTACTTGTTGCCCTCTGATTTTCCATTATCAGCAGACACAGCCTGCACACTATTAGCCTGAAGGGTCACAGTTAGCTATTGATGGCTCTCCTACAACTTGAGCTTTGTTCCGACTGTTTTTCTGTATCTTTCACTGGCTTATTCAGTGTAGACATCCAAATATGTGTAGATGGCCAAGTGATAACATCTGTGAGCTTCTTCGTTTGTGTTATCCTAACCTTCATTTTATCAGTGAGGGAAAACTCCCTCTCTACACATCGTTTGCTCTAGGTCAGTTGCCATAGATTGTGCATATGCAACTAAATTCATCAACTGAAAGTTATTGTTTACCCTCTTTCAGTCAGGTTAGATGAGAACAGAATTCTCCTGGCAATTCTATTGTTTTGAATATTGAGTGGGATGTGTCCCACCCATCCCCCTATGAATTACGCATATGCTCAAATCATAACTGATCACTGATGTTTTTCAGAATTTGCAGGAAGCATAGCTGAGAGTACTGTTTTAAAAGGATTTACTAAAATGTGTTCTTATGATTTGATGATTTATATATGTATATATATATATATTTGTCTAATTCTTGTATGTGTCATTGGGAAAGGAGAGGCAGAGTGCAGTAATAGGCAGGCAGACACAGAGAGAATGAGAGCGTGGTGACAGCATATGGGAGGGGCAATTAGTTTTAACTCATCCAATCTCCCCAAACGTAGGTCTGGGAGACCTGAGACCTGGCAGTGAGCCAGGCAACCCTACTGGCATGAGAATCACTGGGATTTCCAGCCCAGTTAACCATACTGAGATATGCACACCGCACAAACAAACAAGAGTCCCTGCCCACCTGAGCCCAGCTGATTGATTCACTGAGGAATGCAGCACACACGTGAGCAAGCCCAACACACATCTGCTTCCACTGGGCTACATCTCCATCAGCTTCTGCGTGCTGATTGGTTGGTTTATGAAATGTTGACAGGCACTGAGGTACCTATTAGTCTGTTTTTGGATGAATGGTATGTGGATGTAATTATCTTTAGCCCGGTGCAGTTTTTACAGCCTTGAAATGTTTGTACAGTTCTACATTTTAGCTAGAAAAGTACTAGTCTATATAAGGAGGATCATTTTGAATTCCATTATGTACTGTATCTATCACAGTTAAGCAAGAGGACATGGAGATGCATGCTGAATGAAAGTGTCAGGATAGCAATTCAATGTAATGAATAATCTACATTCAAATAATGACACACTGAGATGTATGTGCAGCACCTTGTGTGCAAACATTATTAAGAGATGGTCTAAACACGGTCTTATGTGTGTGGTTTTTACCATACACGTCATTGCTAACATACATACATTATATTAGATGGTAACATTAAGTGAAACATGATGTGTTATGCATAGGGGAGACAAGGGGAACTTGTGACAGCTGCCAGATTGCACAGTCCAGCTCTCCTTGCCTCCGGACTCTAGTATTCCTAATGGTGTCTTTCAAGTCATTTTTTCTGTTTGAACAGTGTGTGTGTTTGGATTTTGCCACTGAGTCTCTAATGGATCCAAAAGCTAAATATATAAAGGAGAAGTTATTGGCTTATCAGGCCCAGATGTGTTGCAAAGTAGGCTTTTAGAATCATTACTCTGATCAGTAATAGGATTAACAAAGCAGCCTCTGTACACACATGCGATGGGAGGTCAAATTCGGACTTGCCTGAATGGATAAACCATAAAAAACAATGAAAACAATGTGTGCTCTGTTTCCCAGCAGCCTTTAAGAAAACCTGATTATGAGAAAGGAAGTAAAGATATGATGATGAGGTAAGTCTACTCTACTGCTCTCAATGTGAACTCATTTAAAAATGATACATTTCCTAATATGATCAAGCCCTGCAAGACATCTGTAATGGTCCAGAAAATCAAAATGAAATGCTGTACAGTGTTTGTTAGTAGAATGGACTTCCCTGTACTGTACTGTGCGTAGTAACAGTTTGACCCTTCCAAATAAAGAGGGAGGTTATCATGATGGGAGGGATGGGTGTGTGCTTATCTCCTTCCTCCAGGTTACTTCTGTACTGTCTTTTCGTGCCACCTATCCAACCACTTCATTCCACAAAATGGATAGTTGGAGTCATATTTGTGGAGGTGCCTGCAACTGCCACTATGCGATGTTGCAGGAAGAGTCACACTGACATCTTTGGTTACCCTTCAAGGTACTATTTGAGAAATTGGACAGCAAGCCAGAGACAGTAATGGATGGGAATTGCCTGTACATGACCACCAGAGATCATATTAGAATTAGAAATTAAATAACAAAGTGGGAGAAAGCTGGGGCATTTTATAAGCGTTTTGTTCAATTTGTCAGGCTTATTGACTTGATTAGTTAGAAAAATGAATCATCCATTTGGGTCAACTATGATGATGGATTTCTTTGAATTGCTTTTATTATCTCTCTTCTGTGCTCTGCTTTCTAGAACATAGCTATGTCAGTTAGAGCACACATTTATGTCTTTGAGGTATCCATGTTTTGTTTAGCTAGTCTTTAGTCTTGTTTTCATTACAGAATCACAAGGTGATAAGACCTTTTTGCCTTTTTCAATATATGCATTTTTAATATAATTTAAGCTTTGCAATACATGACCATGAATTAAGGATCTTTCTCCATGTCAAACCTCAGTCTTCAGAGCCTCCCTACTGAGAGGAAAGTACTGTTTTCCTTGTCTGAGGAATATAGACCATTTTGCTCAGTACTCAGTTTCTTTTACTGGCTTTCTGAAAGTGGATTTTGCTAAAGAAAATTTGTATCAACTCAAATAGCTTGAGAAGATGAGAACAGACTCTGTCAGGCGTGCAGCACATGAAAGGGTTTCCATTTCTCAGATAAACAGAGAAAGCCAAACTAAATTGATGGGTGTGAAAGCCTCACTTTCAATTTTTTGTGAAAGGCCTTTAAATCATATGATGGTGAGTGTGAAATTGTATTCAATATTAGCTCTCTTTTGAAGGAGATCACGGCTTACAGAGCAACATAAAATGCACTGGCTGAATCATAATGATTTTTTCATTCTGACGCTGTTCCCATATGGTGATAGATGATGGATAATGGACTTACATAACAAACATCACACAGTGCCTGTTCTGTTGCTTGCAATAAACGAGTCCCCAGCATGCTCTAGGGCAGTCACATCAGAAATCATGCCTTATGAAAGACACTCAGAAACTGTCATAAAACCTTGAATAAAATAATCTATTTTTACCCATTAATTGTTACTCTCTGTGGTGTTTTCTGAGAATTGTTCCTCTGTTGCCACCCCCCCCCCCCCCCCACACACACACACACACCCCCTCCGGGCTCTGGGTACTCCTAATGAATGGAGCACTGGCTGTTGTTCCAGCCGAGGGCTCCGTCTGACACTGATAACCGCGTTCGGAAACTAGCACCTCGCTCCGCTCCCGCTGCCAAACCCTAGGCCGTGACTTTGCACAAGGAGACCCCATGCCGCTCTTCCCAATTAGAGCTCTAAAGCGCCAGTGACATCCACTGCCCGGGACTCACGCCCACTCACTCTCCCGGCTTCCTGTTTATGCATGGCCACTGGCCTGCTTGAATTCTCATGGCCCGCTCTCTTGGAAAGGCATTCGCACACCGCATCCCTCCTGATCAAGCCCAAATGCACTTTCCTACTTCCAAAAACAAAGTGTGAAATACAGCCTTTTGATGGGTGTGTGCATTCAGTTGAATTTAGAAATATTTCTTAAGCCCTGGAGAGGAGAAGGGCAGGGGAAGAGAATCAGTTAAGGGCTTGCCCAACATCATTATAGCATAGAAGTCCATGGTCTCCCTACATGCACTGTGTATTACTGTGTGTCCTGAATAGAAAGAGAGCAAAGCAAGAACATCTAGTTTCCCCCCCCCCTAATTCTAATCTTTTGTTGAGTCTTTGTTCTTGAATCTCTGATTTCCAACCGGTAATAAGGAATTCATGCTCTCCTCTACGTTCATCTGGTCTGCCTGGACGCTGAAAGAGGAAATGTTTCGTGTACCTCCTACTCTCAGAATAAATTCTAAAACCAGATGACAGACCTTTTCATTATCAATACAAAGGAGATGCCTACATTCTTAATGCTGCCTGTCACAAGTTTGAAAGCAGTATATACAAAAATAGATGAAGCAGTTCAATTTTCAGATGTCTGAGCAGAGTATATGCATATGTTGAGAAAGTGCAAATTGCTTTAATCTCAAAATGCAGGGAAGTGGCCTATTTGTTTTCATAAGCATCTTCTCTTGGTGTAGTCCTTGAATGCAGTGTTTTATCACAGAGTTCAAAACTCAAAGCCTCCAGAGAGCCCAGGAGAACAGTCTGCCCACATGTTTTTTTCCAATCTTTCAGAATGTAAATCACTACCATCTGAAAGTTCACCAAGAGTGCAATCACACTCATTAAAATGCCATTATCAAGTGTCTTTTGGTAGGGCTATTAACATGAAAACATTCAGTTCAGGAGTGGCTGTGTGTAACTTAGGGACATAATTAAATAATGCTTGTGGTGTTTGATTTGAAGGCCTAATAACCTATTTCTGTTATCATTTTAATTTTAAGAGATGCTGATGTCTAGAAGGCCCTATTGTTAAGCGTGAAGATTGCACCAATATTTCCCAGTGAAATGATGTGTAATCATGCTATCCCAGTGACGAGTGAGTATTGCTATGGGGTACTGTTATCTTTAATTATATTTGAACGTGTCTGTAGGTGTTTGAAGCTCCTTAAATGAGTCCACTCTCCTTTAAATCAGATCAAGGCTTGCTGTAAGTTGTACAGCCTGCCACAAAAAAACCTGTTCTGTTCAGACGTCATTGTTCCAAACTCAAGAGCGAAAACAGGTGGAATGTACCAGTACACAGTGGACATGAAACAAATATGACTACGAATACTAGAGCTATCAAGCACCCAATTTATTTGTAGATTGTAGATTATGATGGACAAAGCTATTTCCTGCACATAATTGGTTATTACCTTGGAGCCACTTTGGACTTGAACTAAGACTAATCAGAAGTTCTTATTACAGTGCAACATCATGCTACTGTCCTCACATGGCTGGCTCTGCTGACAGTAATGTGATGCCTCTTGTCAAAGCGCACGGTGTAAACCTTAGATGGCTGTAACAGGCAGCTAGTCCCATCTGCCTGAGCAGGTGCACAGCAATGACCAGCCTCAATCTGTGTCAAAGTGTTAATCAGTTGTTGCCCAAAATGAGGGGGAATTTTCAAGAGAAATGCATTGCAGATCTGTTTTTTTTCCATGAGCCCAGTTTCCAAATGTTGCCGAGGGCAAGGTTTGTGCTGGTAGCTGCAGACAGTGTAGCCCATGGGAGACTGAAAGGCTGAAAGGGAGACTGTGGCTAAAGACGAGTGTCTGCTGCCAGTTCTGTCCAGCCCCATTCATCCCCCTCGTAAACACTGTACACCAGGGATCCTTCCCCTCTGCTCTCCTTCGCCTGCCCACTGTTGAAGCAGAGATTCATTAAGGGCGGAGGTTTTAGTCTGTGCTTTATTTCAGGCTGACATTTCATAACAGAACCTTTACCTTTGCGGTGGTGTGTGGGGGGCTGTAGCTTGCAATGTTCGAGCTTTTCGGCACCGTCTGATTGCCTAGAAACAGACCATGTAATGCCTCTCTCTCTCTCTCTCTCTCTCCATTTGTTGTTCTCACAGTCATTTTTTTCTTTCATACCCCCTTTATGAATGATGTATGCAGCAGCATTATATTCATCCTTTTCTGTACATATGCATCAGAAGTCTCAACTTTATATACTGAATGTGATCTGTGCTGCCTGTGGTGGTGAGGTGAGTGACAGACTTGGGTTAATCAACCTAATCAAACACTGACTGTGCCTTTGGGCAACACAATCAAATGACCTGCTGCACTGTTGTCCTCTATAGGCATGGCAGTGCAGTGGATGACAAAGGTCTTGGACATAAACAGTGCCAGAGAATAGAGACATGTTCTTAAATGACATGGTAGTTCTCATGCCATTGACACTACATGCTGCACGCTACAATTCTGGAAGTAATTCATAGTTTTAGGGGGGGGGGGGGGGGGATTCAAGCTTTCATTTCAATTTCACTTCATTTCCTTTACATCACGCTCAGTTTGTAATAAACTGTCATTACCAAGTGTGTTCGCTTTCCCCAAGTGCTTTCCTGAGGGCATGGAAAGACACAGTATTCAATTCACACTTGGCTTTCAAGAGACTTCAAGAGCTGCCCTTCAGGGGTGAATGTACCTGTGCTGTGTTTCCACTCTAAACAAGCCTTGGATAAAAACACCAAAATCAGATTTCAATTATTCAACACAGTCTGAATCTTTGATGAAAAACCAATCTCTTCATCAGATATTAAAAGTAGCAGAAACTCTTACTTGAGAATAAATCAATCAATTAATAAGCAAGCTTTGAAAACAGGCAGCAGGTGTTCTGTAAAGAAGTTTACATTCAGATAACTCAAGGGGATCTGTCCATATGTCAGTCTTTAGATATCCTGACAATACATTTTAATCCCTATTCAACAGGTGTATGACGCTGGTCATCAGCAGGAGTCTTTTCATGGGATTCCTGTTCTTGGAAGTGCCACTGTCAACGGACGTATGTCTCATAATGACCCCTCCATTGTGAACAGAAATAGTTGCCATTTGAATGAAGTGATTGAGGTGAGTCATGTTCTTGTGGCTGGCGCCTTCCTGCGGAATTCTGACAGAACACCCTAGTGAACACGCGCGCGTGCACACACACACACACACACACACACACACACACACACACACACACACACACACACACACACACACACACACCCCCTTGCACTGATTCAACATCTTGATCCATCATACCAAACCGTTTCTTCCAGAAACATCTGCATTGTATTTGTTTCTGAAAACTTTTTTTCTGATCTTGGGTTTGGCCTTGCTAAGTGTACATTATACATAATTTAGCATGCGTTGACTCACAAGAGTCAGAAAAGGGCAGAGACCCGTGTGTTTGACTGAATACCAAAGGCTCTCGCTCTCGAGGTGAAAACTCCATGTAACCTCCAAACACTCATGAATCCTTCATATCTCACTATTTCATCTCAGTCCATCTGAAGGGCGGCTACACATAAGTCTGCACCGTGTCTGCACTGCCCAATTTATTTTTCTTGGCTTTGTTTTATTTTTGCCGTGTCTTTATCTTTCCAAAACAATATGACAAGTCTTCAAGTGATTAACCGTAGAGTTACACACATGCTTCGTGCTTCAGTCGACTTTTGTCTGTGGCCAAAGTCTGAACCTTGACTATTGAAGGGACTTGAGGACTTACACAGACCCTCTGGGTGTTTGTGGTCACTGTCAAAGGCTGGACATATATTACCGAAGGGACTTAAGGATGTACACAGACCCTCAGGGTGTCTGATAATAGTATTCAGCTTAGTTTTTAAGGTGGTCTTCATATCCAAACACACTTAAAGGCGCAGTAAGCAATTCTAATCAAATACCCTTCTTGTCAAATTCAGGGAATATCTCCTCACGGTCCACTAGCTAGCTCTATTCTGTGTGTGCGCTGAAAAAGAATTTGGTGTTCATACACAGTCCTGGCTCTGTTAAAGGCAAACAAACAAAGTGGTTCTGACTGAACCACACAACACTAATCCAGCCAATCAGCAACAGGGGGCGTTTGTGCTTATGCACAGCACAGGGGGGGATAAAGAGAGAGACGGATAAATCTGGCACACATCCTAATGTGCTATCTTCCTCAACATAATTGCATTGTCAAGGAGCCAAAGCAAAGAAGGTCTGAGAAACAAAAATTGAAAAAGAAGTACTATAATCAGGCAAGGGCGAAAAGCCCATTAATATTGGTGAGGCTTTCCAACAGTGGAGAGACCTGTAAGAGTTGAAAGGCATAAAGATGGATGTGGAGGTTGCTTTATTCTGCTTGACAGGTGGGAATCATAGGTTTTGCTATGTTTCACAGAACCAATAGGTCAGTGTTGTTTTGTCCCGTTTGCTAATGTTGGTTATAGCTAATCCCAACTGGTTAGCTTGCAAGCAAGAAGGGCAGACTGGGTACAGTTGTAACACTGTTTGTTTTGCATTGTTACAAAAAATCCATAGAAGTGACTGCCTTCATTTAATCATATATGCCTGGGGTTTTCAACCCCCCTGGTGGTCCGCGACGGCATTGCAGGGGGTCCGCGACATGAGCCTATGTTGATCAGTTCACCATTTTTATTTTTATAAATATACCTGGGCCCGTCGACATATTTATGTCTGAATAGCCAAGTCGCATTGCCCAAAATACTGATGTAGACCCATATTCAGCGAAGAAATTACACTGACAAGTATTATAGGCAGAATATGTGTGCGGGGGGAGGGGGTGTGGCGGCGGCGGCGGTTACAAACATGAAAAAGAAGGGTGCGGGACTGTAAAATGTTTTGGGAATCACTGGCACATCAGTGGGCCTCGGATTACTTTCTGGTCAGAATGGTGGTCCCTGGGACAAAACCAGTTGAAAACCCCTGATATATGCAACATCGTTTCTATATTAACAGCGCTAATTCAAGCAAATTAGCCTTACATTTTCTCTATTTTTTATCCAAATGTAGTGAGTGCCATTAGGGACAGTTGTAACGTCTTGGGAACAGTTGTAACAGTGGTTGAGGACAATGGTAACATACCAGTTTGAAGAGGTAAAGTAAAATGTACGGCTATAGCCATGCATTGTTCAAAGCAAATAATGAAGCAATAAGGTACGAGAGGCAGTACTGTATCGTCAATAATGTACTGTTCAAGGATGTTGTTAGGCCCGACGCGAAGCGGAGGGCCGGCAAACCCTTGCCCAGTACATTATTGACGATACAGTACTGCCTCGAGTACCTTATTGCTTTTATAATACGGTTGCCAGCAACATTATAAATAGTAACTAAATAGTAAGCTGCCTTTCAGCACGAAATAGTTGTAATAGCCACCAAACGTTGTGTATCGCATTTCAGTAGCCTAGACTCTAGAGAAAATAGTCCCCGAATGTGTGGCTGTTGCTATGCAACAGACAAACAGCATTGGGAACATCATGTTTGTTAGCCTATACTCTCCTGAGCAAGCTAAAGTGGTAATAGCTAGCGAGCTGTTTATGGTCACAACCCACAGAAAGTTAAAAATGCCCGAGATATGTTGTGCTGATGGATGCGACAACAGTCGCCAGAGAAAACCTAGATACAGTTGATACAATCGTGAATAATTGCTGTGTCTTATTAGAGCTAAACTCCCCTGAGCGAGCTAGAGTGCTAATAACTAGCGAGCTGTTTAACTCTTTGGGATTTGGCTACAACTCGTTAGCCCATATTGGCACTCTTGCTTGCTCAAGAACGGTTAGCTTTGATAAGATCCAGGATACATGTCCTGTGATCTCATACATATTGTTTTTGTCTCCAAATGCCATATCTTGGTGTCGTTCACCCATCCTGCAACTGCATATTGAAAGGCATCTCTACTCTTGAAATCTCCGGTTTATGGGGTTGGATTATGTACAAGATAAATGTAAATGTCGGGAAAAGAAAGTTGGGGCAGATGCTTTGCAAAAACACAGAGGAATTGCTAATCGCTAACGGCTAGTAGCATGCTAACCTTTGATAGGTGGCTAATACACCTTGCAAATCCTCTTAGACATATTTTTCAGTTACAATAATGTTTTTTTTTATTGTACAGTGTCTATTTCTCGGTAACTTTCTAAAAATCTAAGCAAAAAAAAGTAAAACTTAAAACTTTTAGGTGCAAATACAATGATCTACGGAGATTTGGTCCGCCATTTTTTTCTAACTAAGGTAGTATATTTTGAGTGCGCACTGATATGGAACGCTCAGGTAAATGTAAACAGCTGTACAGTACATTATGGCTCAATACAGTACACCCCGTGACCTCCTTTCAACCAATCAGAATGCTTGATTTCATCTACCCGTATTATAATGGTGGATAAGGTTGTAGCCTTTACATCATTTGTTTTCAAAATATTCAGATAATTGGAATATAACAGATTGTATGCAGGTTATAATTATATAAGCATCTAGAACGGAAATCCTTGATCATAATCGCCTGTTACTTGTGTTCATGCCAAAACAATTGTACAGTTAAAACCTTAAAGTACAGTAAAAACTTGCCCCACAAACGGATTTCTGTCTATAACTTTTGACAAAGACACAGGCGGAAATTCTGAACATAGCATGCTGATGCCATCACACATGGTGTCTGTGAGTTAAATCGCTTTACATTAGACACAAACTGAGAAATTAAGCATGTAACATTATTACAACTGTCCCAGGTCTCCCCTACCCGTGTCTTAAATTACTTGCCCACTATTTTCTATTTTGCCAAGATATGCTGTTGTTGCGATGTTAGCTATAGTAGCAGGAGAGTTGTGAGTCTCAGTGTCTGTAGATGCTAATCATCTCCTCTGCAATTTAGCTGTGCAGCAGCGACTGTAGTGACAGTTTGCTAACCCACAACCTAGCTAACGTCAGTTACATTACTTACCGTGTTGTTCGTTTAATAACCTGGTATTTCGGAAGGGATTTATAGCTACAAAGATATAATAACACAAATTTGCTATGCATAATTCGAAATACTATTCTGGGTAATGTTACCTTCCTTGTTAGCTTAGCTGATTCAAACATATGGTCCTGTCTTCGGTCACTGTAGCTTTGTACAGTATCTGTAAGACTTTGTGATCTTACGTTTTCACAAACGTAAGCAAATTCAAGGATTTCCCACAACTAAAATTACATGATGCAATTTTCTCTTAGAACCACAATTTTGCGCAATTTCCGGAAAAAAATAACACAAAATCATAGCAATTTCAAACACGATATTTGAGAATTCAGTTACTTTTGGCCACAACAATCACAACAGTTCTTCGCAAGATCCTGGTAGGAAAATTCCTGCAGCAAATTCAGTCCCTTTTGGCCACAACAATCACAACAAAGCCTCACAAGATGCTTGTTTGTGTGCTTGCATGCCGTTCGTTTGATAACGTTTTACATTATAGCCTAATGTTTTACTTCAACTACGAGAAAGAGACATCCACTTCCACACTATAAAAGCCTGGAAGGTCGACCGTATTAGTCAAGCATTGGCCATCGGGCAGCACACACGATGGTGCCCGCCATATTGTTCTTTTGGTCTGCAGGTAGTGTCATTGCCTTGGCAATGCGCATCCATGAATTTGGAGGTCAGAGCTTCTGAGGGAGCACTGAAGCGGGGAGTGTATTTGTTTAGCTGTTGAGTTCAAATATCAACAATGTTTCATCAGTATCGCTGACTCCTCCTTTAAGGTCGAGTGTCTAACTTTCTTCAGTCAGAGAAGCAAGGGAAACAGAGACAGAGGAGTCTTTTCATATTTTTCATTCCTTACTTATGGGCTTACTTCCGGATTCACTTTTTTTCCTTTTGTGTTTTCTATTATGCTGGACATCAGAGCCTGTGTTGCTTGTGAAGAATTCAAAAACTAGAAAGATTATGAGAACATGGTTCATTACTATAAATAAGGGGAACTCTTTTGTTATTTTAATGTTGTAATACTGATGATAAGGATATTGGATATTAGGCTCTGTGGTTTGCAGATAACAAAGGTAAATTGTTCCGAAACAACACTTCTGAGCAAGGAATTCTTCTGTCGCGGCATTTAATTGGTTAATTTGCATGCTACATCTGTAGACAAACATGGCATTTCATTAAACTTACGACTGGGTTGTTTGCAAATGAGAAACATACAGTGTACCAATTTAAAGTGTATCATCTTTTTTTCCTAAGGGGTCTTTAATCATTCCTCACTCTCTCTCTCTGTGAGTCACCCTCCATCATGATATAGCCCAACCCCTGCAAGATCAAAGCCATACCATCTCTTTGATTGTTTCTTGCTCCCTAGGTTAAACAAACAGCAATTATTACAGTACAAGGAAAATCTGTGGCTTTTCTTATTGTTTAACGCACCAACTGAAAAGTGTGTGTGTGTGTGTGTGTGTGTGTGTGTGTGTGTGTGTGTGTGTGTGTGTGTGTGTGTGTGTGTGTGTGTGTGTGTATGTGTGTGTGTCTCTATGTGCTCTCTAAATAAATTCCTCAATTTTGTCTAGCACCAAGGACCCCGAAGCTCTGTTGTATCATCTGTCTTATGAAGCCCCATGTGATTCGAAGAAAATAGAGAGCTTCTATATATCAGAGGAGATCCCTTTGTGCAACCAGTGTCTTTGGGTTTTCTTCGAGTGTTGTGTACTTGCTCGCAGATCAACTGCTACTGTACATCAAACAGGGTTAAGAAAATGGTATTAGCTGTAATATTAGCTTAGACCTTCATAAAATCCACTGCTCTTTTGTTTCACTCTCATCCAACAGCAACAATTATTCCACCAGAAATGCATTTCCGCAAGAAAATGCAAATGTGATGCTGCAGCCGTCACTTTAGAAAGAAAACAAATGTTTGTCTAACTATCTCAGGTAGGCTATTTGAGTCACAGAGCTGACAAGCTATTGAATTGTAGCCTATTTAAGGACTAATACATCGTACACATTGTTCACTATAAAAGCTATAGGCACCAGAGCAACACTGGATGCAAAAATAAGCTGCATGCATGAAATTAGTTGCTTTTATCCAATATACCTAACTGTAAAATACAACTAATGTTAATGATAGTTTTTACTATATGTTTTACTAAAAGCCCATTGATATTTATTTTTCTGACAGAAATGTTGATAAAGCCTAAAATAATTATGTCACTGTAAAATAATAGGCAAAGCACACACATATTGTTTTTACAGCCATAAAGAGGATATACTGTAGTGAAAATTACAAAAGAGAGGTAAAAACAGTTTGCATGTAGAAAATTAGTTGCTGTGTCCGATATGTTACTGATTTAGCTAGGCTAAATTGGTTGACCATGTGAAAATAATCCAGAATCTACTCTAAACATATGTGCACTGTAGCACTTTGGACAACATAAAAAACCTATATCTTAACCTAGCTACGGGCTTATTAACAGCATTCTCAGCCACTATCAAAACTAGTCACTGCAGTATTTGTGAGTAAAACACACTTTATTGATACAAAATTGGATCAAATCGAAGTTCAAAAAGGCAACTTTCTTCCTCGCTGTCCTCTCACCTTCATCTGACGAGAAGTTACAACCAGGGCAATGTTTGGACTTAAAGCAAGACTTCAGCAGCAGAATAGTGAGTGTACTGTCTTCTCATATCTCTGTGGTCAGAATAGTGAGTAAACTGTCTTCTCATATCTCTGTGGTCAGAATAGTGAGTAAACTGTCTTCTCATATCTCTGTGGTCAGAATAGTGAGTAAACTTCTCATATCTCTGTGGTCAGAATAGTGAGTAAACTTCTCATATCTCTGTGGTCTGTGTAAACAACCCAAACATATGTGCTTTTGTTCATAAGAGTTTAGAGAGTCACACTGGGCGTTGTAATGCGAGTTTCTCGGCTCGTAACGACCCAATCACACAAGCAAAACCTCATCAAACAATCAATTTAACTCAACCACAGGGGTGCTGATACCTCCATCTGACAATTACAGCTACAATTGGTCAAGTGACTGTAACCTGCGTTGTGTAGACAAGCACAGAACTGCACCGGACTTGAACTCGCAACCTCAGGCCTGAGAGGCATGGGTGTTAGCGTCTGTTGCTATCGCGTCTCTTTAGGTTTAAGCACTGCACAGCACTGTACCCGCTGACTAAAGATACATCTGTAAATTTAAACCAACTCTTGTCTCAAGCTTATGTTTAACTGTATTGATCCTGTAATACAATCAGCTGCCGCTGGCCAAATGACTATACTCAAATGTGCCACTAGAGACATATAACTTCCCCCCATTTATTTTCAATGGGAAAATGAGTGATTAAAAACAAATCAAAAATCAGCTGACCTCAATTAGCACATGACAAAGCATTAGGACAGACCTGTTAGCACTGCAGTGAAATCGATATTGTGAAAACTGTGGGAGTGGGGAAAAGGGTGCCAAAAATAATTATACTTAAGAAGAACAACATGTGAATCAGATAATAATGTCCTGTTTCAATGTCATGCATCCTGGCTAGCACTCGGGACATTTGCATTTGAAAAATCTGTGCAGTGTCTCTTCATTGCTTGGTTTCACCCAGGTATGCTGTCCACACATTTACACAATAAAAGAAGCCTGATACAGCACATTGGGTGCTTTGAATCAGTGGATTATCTGCATGAATAGCAGACACGCCACCAGTTCCAACCAAAGTTCAAAAATTCAAATGTGCAAATGTGTACATTGGAGTAATGTTTTCCATTTCTCATAACTTCGACAAGACTGTATTAGTTTGGAATGATCTTGCTTTATTTGAAAAAAGTCTATAGTATGTACTATATATTTTCAACAGAGATCAGAGCCAAATTTAACTGACCGCACCACAATTTTTTCAAATGTATATTATGCTATTTTTATTTAATAGTTCTCATTCAAATTTCCAACGGGGTGCAAGGAGACATGACTTGGTCTGACACTCATGTCTGAACTTAGGTACCTTACACCTAGCACTGAGTTGGCAGCTAATAGTGTTGGAACGTTGGGATGATCTCTTTCACACACTCTCTGAATGTTGGCTTTATGTGTTTCTCATTGTCAACCTTAAATGGGCGCTGTGAGCAGCTGTACCTTCTTTACAGGAAAGGGAGGACAATGAGCCAGGAATAGGTTCATCAGTCTGAGAAGCAAATGAAAGATGAATGAGAAAAAAGTGCTTAGAGATGTCTTTGTGACTTACAGAGCACAGAGTTTGACTTAATGATCCATTGACAACTGCTACAGACAGCTAATGATGCCAGCCAGTTCTGGGCACGGGTTCTGGCTCTGGCTGGATGGTGGCATAGGCAACACAAGAACAACAGATGGCACAGGGTGGAACACAGTGTCACTTTCAGTGAGGGGCTGATACCTCCAGAGGTTATGGTGATATTTTGAGGGATCATTTCTTATACAACTCAACCTTGCCCTTCTTACTGACTCAGCTCAGTTTATTCAAGTTTCCTTGAAAATTCTCATAAACAACCCTGAGCGGCAATAAGGACAAATGTATGACCGTACCACTTGAGCGCACCAGTGTAAGACCCTTGAAGTTCCTGGTTACATGACTACTGTGTGCTTCTGGGATTGTTGAAAAAAGAAAAAAAACTGTGTCCCTCACATCGGCACAGATAATTTACATCAGTAAGGTCAGTGGAGGGTTGTGAACGTCAGAGTCTTTTATGGGTGTGTAGGAAGGAACCAGAAAGTAAAAAAACATGGCTTTGCTTGTGTAGGATTTATGAGAGCTCTTGAAGAACATCGCTGCAAATCCTCTGAACTTTCTCCTCCATCGTTGTCTTAATCCCATTTCTATTTGAATGGAGAGAAAACTGATTTGTGCTTGTCTTTGTTCCCAGATCAAACAGGGACTGTAGCCATGACATCTGATTATTTTTGCTCGGTGAATATGAATTTCTGTTTGGTCATGATTGGGCTTCTTTGACACACTTAAAAAACTCATTTTGTTTGCAGCTTTCAGCATTTCACATGCTCTGTGTGATGCCGAATAGAGTCCAGCATCTTCATATTATTTTTCAGGTACTGCCTTCTAACACAACAGTAACCATATTGTGCAAGGCAATATGGCTTCCAGCCAGTGCAGTGCAATTCTCACATCAGCAAGAGAACATTCAGTTCATTTCCACATCGAAGGACAAACAGTTGCACACTGTCACCCCTCAGGACTGCTCCAGCTCTAGGCCACTGACGTAAAACACACTTGAAACTAATTGCCACATGATGTAGTATCTGTGTACGTGTGTGTGTGTGTGTGTGTGTGTGTACTTCACTATCTATACATATGCGAGTGTGTACACCAGTATGTATAATGGCTTGTCCTTGTGGTCATCAATGTTGTAAAGGACAGGCAGTAATGGATTATTTATGACGATTAAAGGTATGCGTATCAACCTTGAATCAAGAATGTGTGTTCTTGCTGTATGCTTTTCCAGATCCACGTTTGCCAGTGAGTTCTTCAAGCCTTTCCCAATAAAGCCAGTTTTTTCCATCATAAAGACTGTATCTAACTGTGTAACTACAGTGTGCATTCATCAATTGAGCCTTTCTATTTGAGCTCTCTGACAAGTACCCCCCCCCAGTCATTAATGATCCCTCTGAATGTTTGCAGAGATTGCGGTCAATCAGCTCGATACATATAGCCACTGGCTCCAGTTCAGTTCTGGGCCCAGTGTGGTACAGATTCAGTGGACCAACTGTTCAAGAGAACCTTGGGAGGCTTTAATTTCCTTCTCACACAGAGTGTAATTATATACTTATAGGGATTAAAAAAAAGAAATTAAGTGAGACCTCTCCAAAAATCCATGCCATTTCCATGATTTCCACCATGTATGATGTGTCACTGGCAAGACTCAAACTATAAGAGAGAAATGCTTACTGATGAATGTACATGGCAGGGGGTTGTAAAGGTAAATGTACATGGATATCTTCATTAAACAGAATAATGCCTGTTGCTAGAATAAGAAAAGCACTTTGTGGGGATACCATCCAGCCCTGCCAAATCAATATCATGTTTTAGTCCTCAGGAGAAACACACTTGTGTTGTACAAACAGCATTTGGTGAGTGGGACTGCTTAAAGAAGAAAAAACCCTACCGACAATGTCAACCTATAGCCAGCCATGCTGTATAATCACATCATCTGTACAAAGCAACAGTGCAGAGCAGAGCGCTGTAAAAATCACTGTAGTGTGGTAATGTTAGAAATGCTCTCCAGTATCTACCGTTCTTTAGGTAGCAGTCTGATTGGCACAACGAGAGGCAAAACCCGGAGAGGGAAAGGCCTCACTGATAATGAGAGAAAACCAACAATGAAAATGTAGTGGAGTGTGCTAAATGTACCTCAATCTTCCTCTCATTATTAAACTCGATCAATACTATGCAAGACATGTTCGCTTCAGTGTGAACGAACAAAAGCATATCAATATAGCACCCCCCAGTGAAAATCAAACATTCCTCCATGTATTGTGTTATTGATATGGCTATTGATACTGCTATTGTTTAAAAACCAAAAGCCCAAAATGTTGTTTAGAATCCCCTCACAGAGGCAGCCAACCAATCATTCCCCTCTGTAGGTCTAGCACCTGTGCCCCGCGTCCCCCCCTGTCCCCAGGAGGGCCGCAGCTGAGGACAGCGTGAGGGATGAGGGTGTTTCAAGAGGTGACAGACTGAAGCGGACCCTGTCCCCTCGTCCCCTGGACACCAGCGGCGGGGACCAACCTTGTGCTGCTCAGGCTGATGGAGAGTGACTGAAGCCTGTAGCCCCGCCGGAGCTCAGGCATCCATCAGCGGCACACCGCCACACTTCCCTCTCCTCCTCCTCCACCACCACCACCACCACGGCACCAAGCCCTACTCACGCTGTGCATCGATTACTATTTACAAAGGGTTTGTGACCATACCTGATGCCAAAACAAAAACAAACAATAAGAAGGCACAGACCCTGTTTGCTGACCCACCATGTCATTGGTTCTGATGGTGTTATTTACTGGTATATCACGGTAGATTACTGCATCTATTGTACTTGTACAAAACTCAACAACTCTTCTAGGACTAATCACATACTATAAAAGCTAGGGCGATACATAAAAAAGATGAAAGATACATGTCAGACCGAAAAGACAGACAGGGATAGCGTTTTAACATTTTGCATCATTTTATTCCACTGAGGCACTGGAAGAATATTTTATGGGATTCCACCTTTCACATTTTCACAAGAAAGCCCTTGTGTACATCAGCTGCTGAAAGCAGCGGCTATCATCGGCTGCATGGTCCTCCTTTCATTGTACACAATCAAAAACATCCATTTATTGAAAGGTCATTTCTTTCCCACTGCAAGAGGATGCTTTCGATTGTTTAGGAATACAGACATCAAAATACAGAGGAAAATAAACACTATTATATATAATTCCTACAAAATATAAACGTGTTACTGGCAGTGTTCAAATTATGAAAAAAATATATGTAATTTAAACAGCCAACAACTGAAATGGCATCATGTAATTAAACCAACGTGTTCTTTGGCTTTAAATATGTATGTGCGATTATTTATGGAACTCAGACAAAGAAGTGTCACTGATATTTTCAGTCTCTTATTCTTGATTGAAGTGGAAAAGCATTTAGGTCACTAGTGATCTTCCAGCTGGTTATCCTCCCTGCCAAGAAAATTAGTCCAATTCACACAGAGCGCTCCCTTGTGTAACTACTTAGTCCCTTAGCAAACATAATGCTGTGTTCCTGAGCCCAAAGGACAAAGAAATATTCAGCATGGTTACTTTTAAGTAGTCTTAGCTCATATGGGCACTGCCTGTGTGAAATAGTTTTCTCAGTTTCTGGAGGGACGAAAACAGTAAGGCGTATTCAGGTACAGGAGGTCTCAGAATATGGCTACAGATAAGAAGATTCAAAAAAAGGAGAGGAGTTTGACACATGACGTTGTGTGTCGGCACTTAAGTGGTGCTTTTTCCGGAGAGACGTGGAGGAGTTGCCCGGCGTGAGGGAGCGGACAGCAGGGCACTCCGCGGGAGCCAGCAGACATCCAGTCAGCAATCTCCGCAATGGAATCAATCAGGAAGATGGAGAGCGGCCAACACCTCCCACCAGGCAGCCGCCCCCCAAGTTTGTTCCCAGAAGGGAGTTGGGTCTGATTTCAGAGATCGGCCCCTCACCTGGAGCAGACACTAACTGCATGAGAGCCGTGTCAGACTGCACAGCCTGGAACAGTCCACAGAAAGAAAAATAGACGAAAGATATATATGCATCATGTTCTTCACACACAGGGAAATTAAATTATGCTATTAAATCATCAACCACAACCACGAAAGGCTCATTCAATATTTTTTTACAACAACGTTTGGAAGATGGCACAGTTTCTAAAGAACCTTTTGGCTAAAAATACAACAGCATTCAATGTAATGTTCGAACAGTCTGAGGTGCTGGTTATTACAGGCAAATATAGGAGGCCCCTGTGCTGTGGAACAGGAGACCCCTTGCAAAGGCACAGTCTTGAGAGGCTGTGACCCGTGAATGGAAGAGGGACACACACACTCGTGGTTCAGGTCACGGAACCCCACCACAAAAAAAACAGCAAAACCCTGCAGTTTCCTCAACCAGAGAAATGATTTCCACCGCCACCGCCTGGCAACTCAGTCGGACTTGTCCTTCTTCTTTCCTCCTCCGCCAGGAACTTTGCTGGCGACGGCCGAGCCAACTGCAGATACACCTCCGGCAACAGCAGACACACCTCCGGCAACAGCAGACACACCCCCTTTCACAAGCCCCACCCCCATGCCTGGGACGGCGGCCACTGAGGTGACGGCAGTCTTGGTCAGATCGAAGCTCTTGCCACCGATCCAGGCCACACCTCCCACTGTTGCCCCGACAGCGCCCTTAGTGACGCTGAAGAGCCCACCAGCCACTCGTGAGAACATGCCGGGCTGGGGCACGGGGTGGCCCTTACTGGCATCTAAAAGAATGAAACAGAGAGACAGGGAGAGAGAGGGGGGGAGAGAGAGAGAGAGAGAGGGAGAGAGAGAGAGGGACAGTGTGAACTCCTTCATAACGGTGACATAATACATGACCACAAGCTTGTTCACATAACTTTTTTTCACTCCCGACATTAATATGGAAAAAGGAAAAAAAACTGCAGAAGCACAAACAGTTTGAACAGCGAACAATATTGACACAACACAATGGGACTCAATCAATCCCAACTCGCATCCTATTCATAAAGCCCAGTAGTAGCCTTTGCATTCTGCAACCTTCTTGCAATTTTGTCCAAAACCCTACACACCAAGATGTGCATAGCCATCAGTCCTTTGATGACATGGGTATCAAAGAGTTACAGTCAGTGACATGGTTGAGGGCCACTGTCAATTTCAAGACAGCTAAGCAGCGCCACCATGTGGCAACTCTGCATCGTGTCTTATCTTGACAGCCAAAAACAAAAAGATAATAACAAAATATCCATTTGACCACAGCCCAAAAACACTGATTGATTAACTGGTAAGTATTAACGACTATAGATTTTGAGGATACTGTTAAATCTACTGAAATTATTGTATTTACTGCAAATAAATATCAGCTCTAAATATCAGCTAATCTGGGCACCTTAATTGATAGTGATCAATTTCTACAATAATAATAATAAAGTGATCAATTGCTGCAATAATAATAAAGTAAAACTTTGACAAATCATTAGTTCAGAGGGTCTATCAGCCAATGCTATATTTCCCAAAACAGTTTAAATTCCAAGTGGTGGCGGTCAGTGTTTTGTGGATAGACAGAATTATTCCATTAGCTAGAATGAGACAACTGAATAAATCCTTTGATTTCTTGTTGGAGCCATCCATGGTACATCAAGAGTGCCATGTTTCACACCAAAAGTCCCTGTCCAACTATAAGAGCAAGCAGTTGGCAAAGTAAATCAGATTCTCCCAAACAGCAGCACTTACCGCCAGGTTCACCTTGGAGGTATGCTTCATCCTGCTGCTGCTGCTGCTGCTGCTGCTCCTCAGGCACTTGGCTCATTTTCCTTCTGCAAAAGAAAAACAGTGAGCTTTCAAGGTACAGCACATGGTAAGCCGGTAATTTGGTAAACCAAGATTTAGCTAAGTCAACATTGACATTTTGAACATTTTGGAGCATGCTGAGAAGTTGGGTGAGTCAGGCCCTGTGTGTTCCACCAGTCCAGGTGGAGTGAGTGCAGATTATGGGAGGCTGGCTGGGAACCTGTCCCGAGGCAGTGTAGGCAGCCCAGGGCGTGCTGCATGCTCCAACGCAAACAAGGTGGACCAGTTTGTTCGAGTTTGTGTTTTTAAAACACTATAGCAACTCATGAGAGGTTTATTATGACCATGACTGGCTGAGCAAGAAGTCGTAAAAGGCACTTCTGAACATTCTGCTCGTATTTAATTTTGTAGAAATTATTTAGTAATGTCAGTTAATAATTGCAGATTTAATCATGAAACACTATGAATAGCTTCAAAGAAACAATTTGAGGGATCTAATAAGGTTGTAATGTTGTCCTCTCTGAAGATCTCAACTACACATTTTCATGGACAGATGAAGAACCCCATTTAAATATTTGAGAGAACTGACTTCTAACACGTAGCCTACAGTAGACTGCTGATTCACCAACACACTGCCTGTGTTCTCTTTAGGTCACTGCACTAGATAGGTTTTAATGGGTGACATTACAACTAGAGAACAGCATGTCGCAACAGATTTCCGATTAAAAACCCATAGGCAATAAAAGGTTGCTCACTAAACATCATCTTGATCATTCCAACATAATACACGTGGTGGCGGACCTTCATTTACCGTCAATGACGTGGCATTGAGTAAACAACCATCTCTATGCATGGCCAAATTAACTTGGCAATTGTAAAATTATGTAACCACTATACATCGCGTTTGGTTAATTGGGGTCCATAGGCAAAAGTTTAACAACATACAGCTGCGAGGGTAACTTAGAACAAACTTACGCAGGCAAAGATGGCTATGAACAGGCCTACAAAAATGAATATGTAGCCTATAAAAAGTTTTCTGAACGGTTTTAAATCACACCTTGAGATTTGTGCTTAATGTAGAAAACCCCCCTGCGAGAAATAACGTTATATCATTCAGAGCATTACTATGTCGCCAACCTCATCGATAAAGAGGAGAACATAATAAGAGGGCGGCAACATTGATACAAAATTTGTGAAGCCTTTCGTTGAGCGTTTCAGATGACACAGAGGCTCACGCAAAACCATCTCATCAAAGCGCTTCGGTCAAATTAGTTTTTATAGACGCAAAAAAGATTGCAACACAAATCCGTTCTTTAGGGTTATACTCACCAATGTTATAGAAAACTTTTATGCTTGACTGTCGTGATCCTTGTCTTCCGCTGGAAACACTTCCAGCAACTAGCAGTGCATAGGCTACAATAATCTCCGCACCCCTTAAATGGACCCAATATCCGTATGACTTTCAGAAACAAAGGTCAGCTGAGAAAGTCTCTTCTTCCACAGTTTAACAATTCTTATGGCACAGTTTGACGTGTCTTTGCGTAATGTGTAGACTACGTGGCGTCCCACTTTGCGCCTTTGAACGTGTACCGAAGACACACAGAAAGGAAGTGACGTTGTACAGGCATTGCAACGGTAGGCAAAACATCGAGAAGTTTAGCGTCAACGCCACTGTAAGTTTCTAGGACTTGGCCCTTATTGCACTACACCCTGTAGAGTGAAAGGCAGCATTTGTTAAATATTTTAAGAACCTTAACCAGTTTGTAGGATACGACTTGTTGGTCAGACCATCCATGCTTGGAACTGTGGTTAACTGATGCACCTTTTATATGCATGCAGAACATTTATTTGTTTCTCAATTAATTTTTTAATTATTAGGCTATATATTATTATCATTGTCACCTAAGAAACTATAAGGTCACAATGATTGGTTTCTTGTTTGAATTTGCACCGCCTCTCTTCTGCCAATCAAAAAGTAATCAAATGTAAGAAGTTACATGAGTCTATTTGAATTAAGTAATTAAAATAGTAACATTACTTATGACATGTTTAACAGGTTAATTAATAATCTTTAACCTATTACATTTAAAAAGTAACCTTTGGTAATAATGACTCCCCCTCTGTGCCAATGCATGATGCATATTCTACATTAATTTGCAGTTAGAGCTATATCTCAAAGTGTATGTTTTTATTTAGTTTAACTAGTTTTAACTACATTTGTAAATACTGCTTTTTGTACCTACCTGAGTGTCTGTTTTTGTGTAAGTTATTTGTGTGGGTTTTTGTGTAAACTGTGTGTTTTGTGATGTATGTGAATTGCAGCTACAACACTGTAATTTCCCTTTGGGTTCAATAAAGTTATCTATCTATCTATCTATCTATCTATCTATCTATCTATCTACCTATTTATCTATCCATTTAATAAATAGCCATGCATTTTATGTTTTTGAAAGACTAGCCACTAGATGGCAACTGATGCTAAGGCAGGAAGGCCAAAATACCATAACAAATGTGTCGTTGACAGACAGTCAATATTATAAATGATTTATTGTGCGTTGTCAGTTTAACCATGAGGCTTATAAAACCGTGCGGTTACGAAGGAAGAGTGAGGTACATTTCTCTGAATTTGTGCACAACTCAGTATATGGAAATGGGCTGTCACAGATAAATAGCCTATTACTGAAGTGAACAATTCCTATAAGAAATCAATCTGATAAGAACAATGTCTGGATCATTTTGATTTAGCGATTGCACAGAGTAGCCAAACCCTAAACTATCCTACATAATTTTGCTTGGGCACCTCTATACACACTCTCATGTATATATGCCACAGAGCACCGGCAACGATGACGCTGACGTCACGTGCAATCTCACACAGCACGTAGAGCCATAGCTAGTATGTCTGTTGTTAACTACTAACATTAAACTTCCCCACTCCGCTTTATAACTGGATATATTTTACTTGATGTTATGTTATTCTCAGCGCTTTGCAGGTCTAGTGTATTATATATGAAACGACGTATACAAAATGAAATTGATTCAATACAGGATGATCCCCTAATATCAGGGACGGGTGACAATGGCAACCCTATGTATAGTGAACAACGCAGAACAAAGCAACACGTATTCAATAGGCCTACTCAAACAGTAAGCTATTCATATGAATACAGATATGGTAGACTAAGAATGGGCCAAGACCCTTAGTGGACCCAACAGTGTTTTAGCCATAAAGAAAAAAGAAATGGTAGGCTACCGCAACTTTAGGAAGCGTTATGAGTGAAGATATGTCATAAGGACTTTGGATTTTGGCGGGATCAGGGAGAGCACCACATTAAGCGGCCTACCAGCTGACAATCGAGGACAGGACAATTTTCCCGCACTAAAATGACAAAGTGACGTACTTCCTCTTTGCTAAAGGCTGCAACATGTTGCTCTGAAAAACAAGGTAACCAAGAAACTGATTTAAAGTGTCTTTTAATATTAAGTCATGTTTGTGCAGAGTCACACGATAATGACAGCTGAAAGCGTCATAATCCGATATTTGATGTAAAAACAGAACACAACTGTCTCACTGCCTCGCTGAGCGGAAACTCGCGATTGCACTTTATCAACATCCAGGGTCCCTGAAGTAGCAGGTAAGGTGAACGATCATCATTTAAACATTTCTGGTTGTTTGTTGTATTTATGTAGCCAATTATCGCGCTATAAACCATCAGGATTTTCAGATTGCGGATCTGTGAACGTGAACAATATACGCGAAATGTGTTACACAACCTTAAAGGAAGAGAGTTCATCAATTTACGTAACGTTAGCTAACTGCGAAATATGACCGTTTTGTGAGAACATAGACTGTTATCCTAATGATGACGTATTCGCTCTCTTACAAATTTAAGTCTCATTTTAGAGAAGTGTGGTTCTAATTAATAATGGCAAGGCCTAGAGTTATTTGTCTGCAACTTCTGGAATAATGACTTTGTCATGCTGGATGTTTTAGGCTATACTAGGGATTGTATGCCAGTTGTGCGACCTACAGACCGTTTTGCTATTTATTGAGCAATTATTGAGAACCATTTTACATTTTGGTTCATAATTTAGTTGCTAATCCATCTGTAGAATCCGATGAAACCAGTAGGTGGCAGTAGGAATACATTGAATTCTCAAATGTTCTATTTGTTTACCCATAGTTTAGTGTGCACATAGAGCCGACTTATGTTGTTTTGGACGCCAAACTTGTTAAGTAGAATAATCAGGATATGTTCCTAATAGATTACCTATTGCTAAGGCACATGGTTTGTGATTAAGCAACCTGTATTGATAGTACAACTGCACCTTTTTGCTAAAGGATATTGTTGAATGTTACATTATAGGCCTGAATAGAAAGGTTGCTTAAATGTTAAGGCAATTTAAGTATTTCCTTTACAATATGTGTCCCATCCAATTGTAGGTCACCCTCATAGGTGTGCACTTTGAAATATGGATCTAAAAATATAATAAAAAAAAAAAGTGTGGCTCAATGTAAAATAAGCCAAGAGGCTACACTACACTTTCCTACATATTTAGTTTCCTGGTTCATTCATATTCGCTAATATGGAACATGTCATCTGACTTTCCTCCAGCAAAGCCCTGTACTTTCCTAGTTGCACTTGTGCTTATTTTACGGCAATGTATAGTCTTAATGTATAGCCTATCTCTATCACTGGAGATGTGTTGCACAGATATTTTGTGAGGGCATTGTGTGTGCATCGTGAAAATATTTTTTTTTGTATGCAGCAGTCTTCAGTATAAAGTGCACCTCTGTTGATCTCAGGCTTAGGACCTCAGCGGAATCATACTACTCGGTTTCCCACAAGGGTGCAGTATAAATCCACTTCAGATCAGTGCAAGTCACCGTGCAGTTCAGATACAATGAGAGGACAGGGAAAGTTTATTCTAGTAGGCCACCACTTCCTGTTTCTTTGGAAACTGTTGTGATATGACCATACATAATCTGTGATATGACCATACGTAATCTGTGATATGACCATACATAATCTTTTGACAAGGCAGCTATTTTAGGTTGCTTGAGAGTTCGTTACGATGTATCACCTCAAAACAATGAATAGAGGTTAGGCCTAATTATTATATTGTTGATGGTCATAATCCGATTGTTTTAATAGTACCAAAACTACTTCTTCTATTTTGTATTTAAAACTTTAGTTTAAAGATCTGTAGACACTAAAACACACTTGGATAGGCTGTATGAGCTGAGGACGTGATTAAAACCTCTTAAAATATTCATGTTTATAACAGTATGTGTCTTAATCAGAGATTACTGTTCTTGAAAGGAACCCTCAATCTGAACAAACATTTCTCTTTTCCACACCAAACAAAAGAGGATACATAAATCCCTATGTGTGTGAGAAAAGCAACTGGGGGGGACAGTTATTAGTTGCTGTTGGCAACAGCAGTATATGTTCTCTCTCTCTCTCTCTCTCTCTCTCTCTCTCTCTCTCTCTCTCTCTCTCTCTCTCTCTCTCTCTCTCTCTCTCTCTGTCTCTGTCTCACACAGACATACACACTCTTTCCCTTTGAACAAACAATATATTCATCACAAATTAGTTGCATTGTATCAATTGAATCCAACAAAGATGCCACACTAAGTGATATGTCATTAGTGGAGGGGACAGAAGAACGGCCTTTTGGCTCTCCAGAAGTGCTGAAGTGGTCTCCTTGACAACCAGCATGCTGAGCCCAGGACTTGCACAGGGGGCAGCATACATCAAAGACAGGCTGGCCCACTGACTGCTGCCGGTCGGAAACCCAGTCTGCTCAGAACGAGCGAGCAGAGAGAGAGGGTTAGAACCCACTCTTCCCCTCTCCTTTCATTTCTTTCTTTCTTTCTTCTTTGTCTCTTCATCAGTCGGTCTGTGCGGGAGAGTTTGTATTCTCTCTTGTTTGGCCCCGTGAGCCTTAGGCCCCAGCAGGACGCTCGGCTGCTCTCTCCCCAGTCGGGAGTCAGGGCTGAGAGGCCTTGGGTGAGGCCGTGCTCCCTCCGGTCCTTCAGCTCTCTCTGAGGCTGGCTGGAGAGAGGGGCTCTGGACGGGGAGGGAGCTGAGGAGGGATGTTTGGCTGGAAAAAAATGTCACACAAAGGGATTAAAGCAGCTTTTTTTTCCAGGGGGGGGTGCACGGAGAGCAGTGAGGCGGCACGCGGCATTGTGAGGCAGCTCTAATTAGATTACAGTAGCCCCCCCAGAGGAGCTGGCGGCACCCCTGGCGGTCTGAGGGAGGATGCGGTAGGCCGTGGAGGAGGACTTTGGGTGGGTGGCGAAGATGGCATGGGCTGGAAAGCCCGGAAAACTCGCAGCCAATCCTATTCGTTACTAATTCGATACTGATTCGCTTAGATAAGACCCATCCCAGCATTCACAGTAACTGCACACATTTCCCATGATGTAATATTACACTTAGAAAATCCATTTCTTGGTTTTTGCTCCCAGATATAGGCTACTTTAATAACCGCACTGATCTGAGGGCTCCATTTACGTCACATTGAGACCGCATCTTCCCCAGTTGTGAGGCCGTGGCCTTCAGCACAGCTAATTGCTGCTAATGGGCAAGCTAAGCTGTGTTGATGGGGAGTGTCTCTCTATGGAGCACAGCTGACCAGTGGCCCTTCATTCCTACGCCCACACACTGTTGCTATGCACCACCCCCACCCACAACACCAACACCATGGTTTCTGTCACCCCGGTGACCGTGTTGGTTTTTCCCCGTCTGCACAGCAGATTTGGTGAAGTCTCTGTTTAGTAATGGACAAGGGCCGCCCTCACCCCGTGCCTAATCACACCCTCATCCTCAACCCCTGTTACAGCCCACATGTCACTCTTGGAAAAGCCAACAATCCAGGTCAGCATCCACCTGGATTAAATCCCTTAGATCAACAGAAGAAGGTTCTTATCTGAGTGAGCAGCGGTGGTGTTAGAGATGTTTCAGGTTTGCCTGTTGGCCTTTGTAGACCAGTAAGTTATGTGTGTAATTAACCTGCCTGGATGAGGGGGAGCCTGTATTGTGTCATTTATCGTCTCTAATCACGACAGGCTCACAGAAAGCCATCATTTGTCAACATGAGCAGAATTCCTCTTGATTGTGTGTATTTATATGGTGTGTATTTCTATTTCAATAACTAAATTGTGTGTTTGTGTCCATCTGATGTGCTACAGCTGATCCATATTAGCTGTAGAGTACACCTGGACACAGGTCGTATTTATATGACAAACTGCAACCCATGTTAATGCTCTTGTGTTGAAGAGGAGGGGGGTGGCTGTTGCACCCCCATTGCGCCCACCTTAACAAGCTCTGCTGTGATTTATAGGCAGTTCCCAGCAGTGTGCTCTAGAGGAGCGCTGAGACCAAGAACACCATTCCCCCCTTTTGCCCCCCATGATCTTTTAATAGTGCTACAAGACTCCAAGCCCAGTGACGATGAAGAATGTGACCCTTTTTTTTTATTTGATTGATTCACTTGCCTGTGCTTTGACAAGAAAATGGCAATCAGGCCATAGCACACTGTCATGATCTGCTTTCATTCAGTTTTCTCTGAATGTATTGCAACTGTAATGTATCTGTTGAAGGTACAGAATGCAGCGATGGCTGGCACTCTGAGGCGGCCATGTTGTGCTGTCTCTGTTGCCTGTCTCTAATGGGGTTTTATCACTCTGTTTATGGCCCCATTGTGCCCCCTGGACCCCCCCCCCATGGTGAAAAGGCACCTCCCTGAAAGGAATGGCTTATTGGTCTCATATGCCACTATGCTGGCCTGGTTTTATGGGAGTCATCTCCAATCTCTCCTTTAACACACTCTGGATCCCCTCCTTATTTAGTATTTGTGTGTCTGTCAGTCCCTCACCACTGTCGTTTCCTTCCTTTTCCTTTTTTTTTATTCCGTCTGTTTGTTCTTTCCATCTGTTTGTTCTTTCCATCTGTTTGTTCTTTCCATGCCTCTCATTCAGTGCATAGAAGTCTTTGAAACTTCTGAGGAACAACATTATCTTCTCTCCTCTTTCACTTTTCTCACTCCTCTCTGTCTTCACTCACTGTTCTCCTCTCCTCTCCTCTCCTCTCCTCTCCTGCCTCAGCCTCTCCTCTTCCCTCCTCTCCTCTCCTGCCCTAGCCTCTCCTCTTCCCTCCTCTCCCATCCCCGTCACCCATTTCTTATGAACTCTGCTAATATCCTCCACTCCCCACCCCTTCTCTTTCTTTTTTTTCTTCTTTCTTTTCCTTGCTCGCAAACACACTCTCTCTCTCTCTCTCTCTCTCTCTCTCTCTCTTTTCCCCCCTTCTTCTCCTTTGCTTTTCAGGGGCCATCAAGAGGGCTTCCTCCTTTCTGCTCCAGCTGGGTTTGTTGACACACAGTCAGTCTGGCTCTTTCGCCCCCCACCCCCACCCCCACTATGGGCCATAAAGCTGCCACAGCTGTGGGCAGTATTAGCATAGCTGGCCAAGAGGAGGGGGGTCAGGGGGTGGTGGGGAGGGCAAGTGCTAATATATTGCAACCATTAGCTTTTGTTTGAGTGGTGACAGTTTTAAAACATCGCAGCTTCTCACAGACTAAAGCCACGGGACACAAAGAAGTGGCACGATGATTTTAATGTAAGTGCTTTTAAATATGGCTGAGGGGGGCACGGGGATTGGGCGAAGTGGACCTGGCCTGGAGGAAAAAAAATGTGGGAAACAGCTGAGCGATCTAAGGGGGCCTGAAAATAATGAAAAGGGACTAAATCAAACATGATAAAAAGGAAATGTCACCAAACAAAACTAAGAATAGTCCTAAAAGATTTGTAAGGATCAGAGAAATATGGAATAAGGTGGTTTTGGTTGAGAATAAACTGTACAGCTTGTTACCTTTCTTCTTACTCATTGGATCCAATTGAATCGGTTTCTGTTTGTGAATGATTTTTTAAATGTTTTATAAGTGTGTTTCAGAGAGGGTTGTTTGTATAACAGTGCTTAGAAGAATTTTAGAAATGGCAATGTATCCCACAGCCAGCACTAGCTTTGAAACAAAAACGAGTTCATCATGTAACACTCATAGTTCATGATATCAACAGGTGGAGATATGAGCAAGGCCAAGTCATCCAGGGACAAGAGACCCACCCAGCCTGCTCTCGTCAGGGTCACCCGCAATTCCTCCACCCATTCCAGGCAGGCAGACTCAGTCCAGTCCCAGGTTTCAGGGACGAGCTCAGGCCCCCAGGCCCATCCAGGTGGCAGGCAGTCAGACTCAGGCCTGGTTCAGGACCTCAGCCTGATGAGTGTGAGTGAACAGAAGGCCTCAGCTGCACGGTAAGCATTCACTGGCTCTTTTTCTAATATTACACATAATAGACATCTCAGTTGTCTAATATTACAGACATAAAACATACAGATCATGTTATTTATATTAAATGTATAAATATAAAATTTTCATTGGGAATGAGCCCTATGCCTGATGCAGTCCACTGACCACTGTGTAGAGCTGGACGTCAGTCGTGTCATCGTGATGTCTGCCACATTCTTTCAGCAGAGGGAGGCCCTCCAAGACGGGTAGCAGTGGCACAGCAGGCTCCCTGTCTGGAACCCAACCCCAAGCCTCTCCCTCAATCCCCAAGAGTGGCCTGGGCACCATAGCCCGCCTCATCAAGCTGGGCCGGCTGAAGAACATAGTGGTGGTGGCGGGGGCTGGCATCAGCACCGCCAGCGGGATCCCAGACTTCAGGTGGGCCCTGGGCGAGGTCACCACGGGGTTGATTGATGGAGTGAATCAGTCTCTAATATCACTGATCAGTTGAATATTGCTGTTGGTTAGTCCAGGCGTAAGTGTAATTTACTGCTGTTTGACTGATTTAAAAGCTGTTTAATATTGTGGGTAATCCCATTATTTGAGATGTACTAAATCAAGTGCAGGTTTGATGGACTGATGGTTGGTTATTTAGCCTGTCTGGTGTGAAGTGTGTGATGGAGATGTGATGAGACACCATAATGCCATTATCAGAAACATACCTGTCTCCCATGACACTGCAGGACTCCAGGCACTGGTCTGTACGCCAACTTGGAAAAGTACAACATCCCTTACCCAGAGGCCATCTTCAATATCGACTACTTCTCCAATGACCCTCGACCGTTCTTCTCCCTGGCCAAGGAGCTGTACCCTGGCAACCACCAGCCTAACTATGTGCACTACTTCATCCGCATGCTGCACCAGAAGGGCCTGCTTCTGCGCATGTACACCCAGAACATCGACGGCCTGGAACGGAGTGAGTGCGACAAAATCAGTTCCTTTACAGCCTTCTTGCCCTGACCGTGGGCCTTGAGGCTCTTGCCCTAACCGTGGGCCTTAAAGCTCTGCTGAGCCTGGTCGCAGACTTCCAGGAGGAGGTCTGAAGACTTCACTGTGCACAGTGGAAATCATCCAGCACATTTCAACCACAGTTCTGTTTCATCTGCAATCCAGCTAGCTCGTGCACCAAACAACCTAACGTTGTTATCTAATGGTGTGTGATGCTGTGTGTCCTCAGTGTGTGGCATCCCAGAGGACAAGCTTGTGGAGGCCCACGGCAGTTTTGAAACGGCGTCCTGCCATCTGTGCTACACTCCGTACCCAGCGGAGGAGGCCAAGGTAAGGTCTGCCTGGCCGTCAGCCCGTGGGATTCACAGTGTGCACTGAGACACTTCCTATGGTTTGTGCAGATCATGATCTCTTTGAACTCTTTCAGAGAGCCATCATGTGTGGCAGCGTCCCAACGTGCTCATTCTGCCAAGCCACGGTTAAACCCAACGTTGTTTTCTTTGGGGAGGACCTTCCGGAAAATTACTTCCAGCACACTACAGACTTTCCCAAGGCTGATCTTCTCATGATCATGGGCACATCTTTGCAGGTTGGCATCTTGAAGTTCAAATGTTTTTCATAATGACCTTGTATACTGGCCTTGGAAGCAGTACTGTAGTGATTACACTATCTGCCTCACATTTTGTAGCTATTCATGTTCAAGAATGCAGTTTGTCCGATGAAATTCTGAGTGCAAAGAAATGAAAAACAACATTGAAAATAGCTAAAATAAATAATTATCCAACAATTCAGAAAAGAACATTGCAGGAATATTAGGGAACATTTTCTATCTACTATTCTGTCAGAACTATAGCATTAGAATTGTCCTGAACACATTTTTAAGGAAACTGGATCTTTAACTGTCACAAGTTATTCTCTCATAGAAGCATGCACACTGTTATTATTATTATTATTATTATTATTATTATTATTATTTTTAAGGTCATTATATAATAATACAAATAATAATAATAGGAGTGTGCATGCTTTGGTCTATGTGAGAATGACTTGCGTCATTGTACATGTAGATCGAGCCGTTCGCCAGCCTGGTGAATACGGTGCGGCCAGCGGTGCCCCGGCTGCTGCTGAATCGTGGCGCGGTGGGACCGTTTGAGCGCAAGCCGCTGCGGCGCGGAGACTACATGGAGCTGGGAGACCTGAGCGAGTCGGTCCGGAGGCTCGCCCAGGTCCTGGGCTGGCACCAAGAGATCGAGGAACTGATGTGGGGTCAGGAGAACCAGGTGTGTCTGCAGTCACTGCTCAACATGTTCATAAGAGTTTTAACTGAGGAACCAAAGGTCACGATGCTCCTTTCTCCACTAAGAACGAGGATGGGGAATTC
>NC_045154.1:5033430-5208430 GCF_900700415.2 Clupea harengus | reverse complement strand
ACATTCTGTGCAGCCACATCTCTCCACTCATTGCTGCACTGATACTGTACGGTGGGGGGGGAGAACCTTTCACAGCTTGTGGCTTAACTCTCCCAAATCAATTATGCATGAAATGTGAACTAAATTTGTTATATAGTCCGTGTCTTTCAAACAGTGAACCTTTCTCTTTCAGTGCCATTTGGAAAGCAAACGCGAACCTTCTGATGTCTTTAGCACAAAATTGCTCCATCTCTCCCTCTATCTTTTGTCTGCATGTCTTGTTCATCCAGCTCTCTCTCCCTCCATCTTCCTTTCTATTTACCTTGCTGTTTCTCTCTTCCTCCACCTCCAAACCTCTCCTTTTCTCTCTCCTCATTCCGCTCTCCCTTCTTCCCTCCTTTCCTCCGTCTCTCGCTCTTACCACTCTCTTTGCAGAGCACGAACAGGAACTCGGCAGCGCTCTGCTTCACCCCCATGTCCACGTGGGTCATGAGGCGCACCAGCTTGTTGCGGATGGTGGTGCCCACCTCCGGCCGGTTGGTCACGTCCTTCAGCGGAGGAAGCACCTGCGGCCCAACCCAATCACACACACACACACACACACACACACACACACACACACACACACACACACACACACACACACACACACACACACACACACACACGCACACACGCACACACGCGTCACCAATCACCATGACAACAAATCACAGCCACAGTCACTTAGCTGACGCCAACAGTAACCTTAATAGCCATTTTATGTGCAAAATGGGATTAAGACACAGCAAAATACAGGCTGTCCTCCTGTTCCTACTTGACCCAGATTTGCTGAAAATATCTTTGGGGACCTTATTTAGTTGCTGCTTCTTATTACACTACATCAGTCACTGGATGCCATCATGCAAAGAGTGAAAAGTACAAAGTAGGTCAACTTCTCATCTTAAGATGCTGTCTTTGAGTGCTGAACCTATGACCTTGGTGAGGTTGGGACAGTCTTTCAGCATATAGTGTTGAGTCTCCTACAAGAGTGCTTTTCACAACTGTTTTTCTTTTCCAGGGACAGAACAGTCAAACCCTAGCACCATTCCTCACCTTGGCCTTGATGTATCTGCGGATTTCTCTGTGTTGTCTGGAACCTTCCGCCATCAGGCTGAGTACTGGCGTCAGGCCCTCCTTGTAGTTGGAACCCTGTGTGCAGAGGGGGACCTCCTGAGTCTCAGACACAACATCAAAAGGAAGGGAATGTGGGATCTGTGGCGCACATCATTTCAGTCATATAGCGCCTTACCCGGTCAACACGCTTCTCCATGAAATCCAGCAGCACCTGAACGACGGCCATGTTCTTCCCGCCATACTCCTCCTGTCCAGGCTGTCCGGGAACGTCGATGAGGACGTCCAGGCACGGCGTGGAAATGTTGCTCAGGAGATTAATGGCATGGCTGCCATGAGGACAACAGAGGAGCACAGAAAAGCTTTCAGGCACTGCAGTGGACAGCTACTGGAGCACAGGACCAGTGTATGCAAATGTGCAGTCTTAGCTACTCATATATGTAGGACTGATACGAAGCTGCACACATCGGCTCAGCTCTCACCCTAGCACTCGTGGAATCGCTCAGAACAGGGGAAGAACTTTTCTACCTAACAGTCTTTAAACAATCCAAACACAGTGTGACGGCAGAATCAGGCTACGCTGTGTGCTAATGCATCACAGGGTGGGTGGTTATCATAAACACGCCTTAATGGGTTCTCAATGACCTCACACACGTATGCACACCGTGGCAAGACTCGAATGTAAACGGCCAGGGCTTGCGCACCACGCCGAGGCCAAATAAATATTTGCATTGGGCACACAGAGGTGGCGGCGCCCTGCTGCTTCTGATGACAGACCGGACAGACAGGAATTTAAAAAAAAAAGAAAACGTCCTGCCTCGGCATTCTGCACTAACCAGGCGCCTCTCGCAAGGCAGCCAAAACAAAAGCAGAACAAGACAGCAGTGGGATCTATCAGGAGGACAAAGCATGTCTGAGCTCAGGGCTGGCCTGTGTCCTGTCTCAGCACATTCTGTCCTCCCAATGTGAGACGGGGAGGGGGTGGATGTCGGGGTGGAGGGTTTCGGGGGAGATGGACGTCTACTGTCCCCCTTAGGTCAGGGGAGCAGGGCCCTCTGCTTTGTGCTGCTTGTGTCCACTGAGAGGGACATTCCAGAGAGGTAGGGACTAGATTAAGGGGGTTCCACAAAGCACCCAGCCTACGTCAGCGTGCAGGAGCGCAGGAGGAGGAGAGCGCTGTGTGTGCCCCCATGGCCTCAGGGGGGGGGTGTCATTAATCAGTGCTGGGTGACAGGTCTTCACTCACATCCACCACAACACGCTTCTGCCTTTCTTCTGCGCTTGGCACCGGTGGAATGTTTCCTCCCCACAATGCCACCAACATTACCTACACACTGTATAAAACCTCCATGATCTCTAGTTGACCAGTATGACTTGACTGGCATAGATTGATGGTCCACCGGGCTTTAGACATTAGAACACCCACTGATTGGTTCATTCATACACACAAGCTCACACACGGTCAGGAAGTGAAACCCAAAAATCCACAACCACAGATCTCGGAGTAGGCTTGTGCGTCAGTGGCAGACAGAAATATAAATCACCCTTCTATCACAAGGGGAAAAGTCAAAGGCGTTTTAATAACGCAGCATTACGATTAATTAGGTCAAATGAGGACAAATCATGACATTGGACATGTGGCTGTACAGCTGGGTGAACAACACTGTGTTTATATTTCCAAACAGCCAAAAAGTGTTTTAAGAGATCAAGAGATTAAACATCCAGGTCAGCAAACAGCAGATACGTTTTTGCAGGCTAAACATTCCGTTCTATATCAAGGTGAGGTTTGATCTAGTAGATATCTTATTCTACTACTCACCTCAACCATCACAAGGCAGTATAAGAGAACCCAGAATATAAAACACTGGAGGAAATCTCCCCGAATGTAGGGGGGAAAGTCTAATTGCAGCAGTGTGGTGGTGAAGCCAGCTGAGAAAGGCTGGTTGAGGAGATAGGCAGCTGGACTTAGAGAGTGAGAGAAGGGGGGGGGGTTGAGAGAATGCAGAGTGACAAAGAGAGCAGGGTACTAGAACTAGTGAAAATGAAATGAAGTACTGGTGAGGATGAACTGAAGAAGATGAGAAGAAATTGAGAAGAGGAGAGGAAGAGAGTACTAAAGAGAGAAGAGGAGAGGCGAAGAAGAAGATGAGAGAGACAAGAGGGGAAATGAAGAGAGAGAGGACGGGGCCACCCACCTGTGTGCCTCCTCGGTCTTGTCCTCCGTGTTGGTACTCAGCAGCAGCAGGTGTCTCATGATGGCCACCAGGAGTCGCAGCTGGTGCTCGGCGTCCTGACCGGTCACAGACTGAGAGAGTCAGCAACGTCACCAAAGTGCCATCGCCGTGGGCACCCAACACACTCAAGTACGACATGATGACGTGACACAGGACGGGTGACCACAGGATGGTGATGCACAATGGATCAGTCTTACCCTGCACGCACATGCTGTTGAAGTCGCAAAGACTGCGATATATTCTGTTCACGTTATATAATGGGACAATGAATGGGTAATGTTGCCGTTTTTGGTAACACAGGTTAAATAGAAAGAACCTTCAAGTGTTTTACTGTCAACAGCAATTTCTGTTGCAAACCCTAGAAATTGTATTTAGGAGAGTGTAAGGCTATTTTTCATCAAGCATGTGAGGGCAGGGTAAAGCACTTATGAAGACAATAATGACAATCAATTGGCAATAAAATAAATGATAAACTAATGCATAGTCCACCTGATGGCTTTGTTGATATTCTCAGCCTGAATAACAGCACCTGAACCTGCCTAAACATCACTCTGATGTTCAAGTCTCTGATGATAATCCCAATCTAAGAGGCACTCCTCTGGCTAGGGTTCAGGGGAGTAAACCAGTGGGCGTGGGTGAGGTATGAGGCCTGTGCTACCATGGTGATCCTCCACTCATGACAGGAATTTATGACTCCTGAAAAGTGTGTGTGTGTGTGGGGGGGGGGGACAACGACTCCCATTCGGTTCCTCAACGGAGAGGGAAAAGCATGACTGGACAAAACAAGTTATTTGAGTAACTTGCTCTGGTGTGATTTTCTATAACTACACAACTTTGACAAACTAGCCTCTCCTGCATAGGGAGAGGATAAACTCACTCAACATCATTTATAATAAAAGCTACAATAAGCCAATTAAAAAAATGCTATCAGTACAATATAACATTTTTTAGACCCAGATGGCTGCACTTCTGGTGCAAGGCCAAGCAGCCAAATGAACAGCCAGACATACGATGGTGACACATCCCATATTATACCACTATGACCATGTGATGCTGAGACACAGGAAACTAAGCAGGTCTGTAATAATGAGGTACACAGCTGGCTGCTTCACTAACACCTCTCCTCTCTAACCAAGCCCTGGCCTGATCACCAGCTGAACGTGAGGGATGAGCTCCAGAGGGGGTTAGATAACCGATCGCCTCAGCCCTAAACCTCTCAGGCCGAGCCCTGATTAAACACGCCGAGAGCACTGATCTGCCCATAAGCCCAGTGCAATGCGCCGTGTTGCCTTACTCCGCCACCCCCCTGACGTCAATCATTTAAACTAATCAGAAGCAGGAGCCCTCCACCGCCACAAGAATGTCAGCAGGTTGCCAGGTTATTAATGTGTTTCAAGGCCATCTGATGGAGCGGTTTGTCAGAACACACTGGAACACTGAGAAAAGGACTGCTGATGACCGACCAGCACTGGATGAATGTGTCCAATGACGCAGGTTCACCACAGCTGACCTACTTCAAGGCAAACCTCAGCACCAACAGCGGTTACACCCCAGAGGGCAAACCCCAGAACTCTGCACAGCCCCTCTCCTCAACACACAGTGGCAACTGACAGGGACAGGGACTCTTGACAGGGAGAATCTCATTACCTAACGGATGGATGAGCACTCATGAGGGACACAATGAGCACTGCGATGCGAATGATGATCGTTGATCAACAAAGATCAGATCATTATGGCCACTGGAAAGATGAATACACGGCAAAGGACTCTCCACACACAGACTTAGCTACCTTAAGTGCACTACCTCACCTCGTCACTGGAGTCGGACATGGTGATGTTGAAGAGGGCCTTGAGGGCCTCCATGGCTCTCTCGTTCTCCTGTGAGGGGATGGGGGGGGCCTGAGGATCCGGCGGGGCCACCTCGTAGGGCCCGGCCCAGTGGACATCCAGGGCGCGCTCCAGCACGTCGGTGAGCAGCGCCAGGGCGCGGGGCTCCTTGCGCAGCATGCCCCTCACGTCCGAGCGGAGCGCCGACAGCAAGAAGAGCAGACGCAGCGAGAACAGGCCCACCTCGTGTGGCGCAGCCCCGGCACCGGCCGCGTGAAGGCTGGCGCACAGGCCCTGCGCCAGCTGCACATCTGCGCCCACCTGCTGAGCCTGCGTGCTGTTGAACACCACGTTGCACAGGCACTTCAGCGCCTCCACCACCACCCGTTCTTCCTCCTCAGCCTGCTCATCGTCTTCGCCGGAGCCCCGGAGCGCATCGGAGCCGACCCGCGCCAGCCGGGCCAGGGTCAGCATGCCCTCGTGAGTACCAACCGGTCCCAGCACACGCTTGTCCCGGGAAAGGATGCGCAACGTCTCAAGACATGTGCTCTGACAACGTGGCTGTGCCACCCGACCCAGGACCCTTAGCAGAGCCCGGCACAGCCGCTAGGGACAGAGAGATAGAGAGAGAGAGAGAGAGAGAGAGAGAGAGAAAACAGAAAGTGAGCACACATCTAGAGCAATACTGAATCCAGCATTGCGTTTTCATCAAGATTCCAAGGCATCAAGCCAGTGTATCATGCTCCATAGCACACAACATTGGTGTGAATGTGTGAAGTGAAGACAGTACGTGTGGACTTACTATACGTGCCTCCTCCTCCTCCTGTTCAAAACTGAAAGTGCGACAGTTCTGCAAAAATATTTTAAAAAAACTGTTATTAAGACTTCATTCTTGTTTATGCTGTCTGTTAACATTCACTTACAGTTACAACACCACGACCCAGTTTTTTGGTTCAGGAAAAACACCCTCCTCTCAATATCACCACAATTGACGTAATCCTTTGAGTGTTTTTGGCTATGTTCCAAGTCTGGAAGTGGTTTAGCATGCCGCACTTCTGGAAACTTAAGTACAACATGGACAGAGAGGCACACTTGGAGAGTACCTAAAACTACAGACAACCGTTGAGGTCTTAACAATGGTGGTTCTACTCTATTTAGTGAACCCACCTTGCGTAATGACACTTGGTCATACTACACAGAAAGACAACTGATCCTGTTGTTATGCATATGTCACGTCTTAGCCCCTTAACTTCAATGGCCACTATGCAAAATGAAGTCATAATTTGCCAGTGTGATGACGATGCTAGTAGGGTGACGTTAGCATGCTAAAAACAACACTAACCTGCAACTTTACTTATCGGTTTATTATAAAGGTCATAAATGGCATGTTTCGGTGTCAAATATCCACATATATATCGACATAATTGCAGCAGAAGACCAGTTTCTTAACGTTAACTTAAAACAGCACAAGCCTTCCACCATGGTAACGCGATCTGTCATTCAGATAATCAAATTCTTACTTCCTGCAATTTCTTGAAATCTAGCTTGCAAGCTAACTTGATGTTAGGTCGCTAGAGATGCAACTTCTTTTGAGAACGTCGCTAACATGTTGGACAATTTCAACGGCACAACGTTCTAAGCAGGTAGGGACTTAACCCATCCTGCTAGTTGCTGCACATCAAATAACGTTACAGCTAGGTTATGCATCAGATGTTTTGCTAGCTAAGGTTAGCCGAGCGGGGTATAGCAGGGCTACAATATCACGTACCTCTGTGTTGTATTCATGTAAAAGCCTCTCTATTTCTTCTTCGTTCTCATTCTCAATCTGTGACAAAATGATGCTTAATTCCATCCTGGCGAGACAACGTGAACAATTATTCAAATGAAAAGCGATCCGATGTTTAATGCTGTCTAATGGGATCTGTGGACCCCTCCCTTCATTTAATGTTTCAACTTTCACCTTCAAACGTCATTCTGGGAAGGCGGCGTCAGAGTGAAAACCCGTGAGGAAAACGGGGCAACTTGAACTAAAAACAAACCACAACCGCAGCTAGCACTGGTACATCTTCATTTGAGAGAACGTTTGTAGGCTATATGCTATACATTCATATCAAATATGATTTCTCTAAAGGAATACTGCCGTAAGAATAATTAGCCAAACAGCCAAATCGTGTCAGCGGGTTCAGGTCCATGCGTGGTAGCCTAATTCTTGACATGATGTCAGGGATTATGTTTAAATCTGTGGTGCATATTTTTGTGTGACAAGCTTCAGTTAAAGGCTAGAAAGAAAGCAAACGCATAGCCGTAGCCATAGCCGTTTTCAATAGGCAACACCCTTAGCTACTTCTCTTGCATTACAAAAGTTAACCTTTCCTACCTAGTATGGGTGAAAGGAATTCACTCGCTTCAGTGTTGGTTGTGTTTATCTGGTGTAACCTACACCAAATTCTGAAAACATTGAGAAGGACTTTCTCATATAGTGATGCACTATTATGCTTTACTTGAAGTAGGATCATTTTCAGCATGGACTTCACATCTTATTCACAAGAATGATTCCACCCTGGAGACCCAATTTTGAATTTCCCATTACGTGTTTCATATCATGCCATGAATGCATGAACCTCCTCAGGTTGTTTATCCTTCTTTTTGTTCAAATATTCAAGAATGCTGACTGAATCTTCCAGAACAAATCGGATTAAGGCAGTGGTTCTACAAAGAGTGACATGCTCACATATTACATGCAATTTAACTTTTTATAAAAACAAAACAACAACAAAAATTACACAGCTCTTCTTAAACATTGTTTCTACATTTGAACAGTTCATTTCATTTCAATTGAATTTAATCAATCAGATAAACTTAAATAGTCTAAACATTTAAAAAATATTATTTGATCAGAGCTCTTCTTTTAAACATTTTTAAAAATTGTACTTCTCACTGGGTGATCAATCCATAATCTGATCATGTTAGGCACATGTCCGTTGTATTATTAATTAGGCTAGCTGTTACTTCTATATAGGCTAAACTGGCTCTGACCATATTACAAAAGTACAAAGTAGGCTATAAAATCATCACCAAGTAGGTTAATTATAGGTTACTATGCTGTAAGTGCAATTCCGTAAAGAAGTTGATCTGGAGTTGGGTGTTTGGGTTTGTCATTACGTCTTGTCTCCCTAAACCTGTGACCCGCCCCCCAACCACTGGATTACGGGCAGATCCACTCCAGAGTCTGATAACATTATGGGATGTCATCCAACATGTAATTTCCCCACTAGCAGTATCAGCTAAACTGTTTAGACTGATCGGACATACAACTGTTAAAAGTTTGTTGACTTTTGCTCATTTCATTCGTGTTAGAAAATGGCAAGTCCTGAAAAAGTCCTGTCAGGTTCAAACCTCAGGTGTCAAACACCTATGACATTACATATCAAACTGACACCAGAGGCAAAGTTTCAGCTCTCACAACTGGAATCTGGCACTTGTATCTTGTTCGTCCCTCCATTCCCCATGTGAAAACACTGGTTCCCTTACACCTGAAAACACTGGTTTATACACTGGTCTTACCCCAGTTTAAGGGAAGGGAATCAGTTGTATGTTTCTCTGTTAAGGCACATGACATTGTCTTTCTGAACTAAGCCTCAGAGAAGTGATCTCAAGACTATGGTGTGGACTAGAAAGACCTCATAATTTTCCAAGAAACAGGCTCGTGAGGTGAACTCTGGCTAAGGGTCCGGGAAACTGGGTTGCTTTGCAGATGATGCCCTTGCAAATAGTAATAAAATAAGAGCTGTGAGAGGTCAGAGGTGAAAGGTTAGAGCAGTGTTGCGACCCCTCCTCAGCAGGGACCGTTTCCCATTGAAATGTAATTCTTCCCAGAGTGCGGCCTTTCTCCACTCTCCTCCATCCCCAGCTGAGCACCCAAGTTCCAGAAGCTGATCAGGAAGGGGTGAAATTGGCCTGGTAAGTTGAAAAGGTTTCAGCTCTTTCTGCAATAACTCACAGCTGGTCAGGCGTGGTGCAGGATAATGCAAAAATAATTTACCATGGTTCACCTGACTCACCCCCTCTTCAAATCTAGGAGTGCCTTCACTTAGTATTGACTGACCAAATATTTAACCAGGAAACTGCTGTGAAAATGGCAAGGACTTCTGGTAATCAAGAATAAATTAGATGTTCACACACACTTTGTCGATGAAATAACTGGTGACGTGTTTAAAGCTAAGGCTGATAATTCCAGGTTTTGTAAAACATCTGAGCTGTCAGCAGTGAGGTTTAATAAGACTATGAGATCCCAAAGATGTAGTCTTGTAAACTTGTAGTTTTTTTATTTCTCTGTCTCTTGATTGTTACCTTGTTTGTGTTTGGTTTAAATATCTTAAAACCTTAAGATGCAGCAATGTACTCTTTACTGTATTCCTACTGATTCTGTCTTAAATTAGAGTTCTATGACTGCAGGTTTGGAATGCACATCACTCTAAAATGAGAAAAAAAAAGAAGTCCACAAGATTATGCTTGGATTTTAAAAATTCTTTATGTGGTAACAAATTACTCCACATATATAATTTTACACGGCAACAGTTGTCACCACAGCAGTTATTGAGTGCTTTTATTTACAGGAAAAGAGTGACTACAGATCATAAATGTTACATTTTTTTCTTACATAGATTTTCCTTTTTATTTCTACCCATAGGGTAATAGATCCACAGGAGCTCGGAGTGCATTTAAAAACACACAAACCTAGGTTATTCAAGCGTTTTTCACACTAACCATACAAAACACCAAACAAACACTGCACCAACACAGCAAAATAGAGCAAAAGGATAGCATGTTACACAGCTACAGAGTATATATCTATGATAAGTCCCTCCACAGATGCAGTCAAGCCTTCCTATTTCAGAGAGCTCACAAGAAGCCTGTCAAGGCAAAGCATAAACTCATTCCAAAACACTTAGTTATGTGAAATGACAACTTTCACATTTGAAATGAGCTGCTGCAGAGTAGATGAGACTGATTGTGGCTGCCGGCGGTTTGATTTGCAGTGACCCTCAGGCACCCGTTTGTTTTGTGACGCGCTTGCGTGTTTGTGTGGCGGCTCCCACACAGAGATAAACTCACAACCCCTACACTTCCCTGGTCCCCCTCCACACAGCACTGGAGCAGAAACAGTTTTGACGCCCAACAAATAAGTGGAGCAGGTTGAGGTCGCCGCACCAGGAAAAAAGCTGAGGGAAGAGACGGCTATAATGACATTGAACAATTGCACTGACGTCAAGAGAGGCGCCGAGGGTAAACACAGTCCCGTGAATTGCGTAGTTCTGGCCATGGCTCTGCTCCAACTTGTTCGCTGAGCCGAGTAGCAGACCCAAGCCCACACTTAATAAGGGCACGGGAGAGGCGGGGGAGTGCATGTAAAAGGCACAGAAGAGCAGATTGCGATTCTCACTGAAGAGAAAGACATTTAAGAAAAAAAATAAAAGGTCAGAGAAGTTTGCAGGCGAGCTATCTCTCCTCTCTCAGAAGACGTCTCGACGGTCGTCGAGGTTGAGACTGTGCCTTGTCTGAGATGAGATGGATGGGGCGACCTCTCGTTCCTCTCCTCTGGCCCGGCTGGAGCCGTTGTACAGTCCTCACGCACAGGGCTGGCTGGGTGTGTGGGGGGGAGGTGCGCCCCCTCTGATGAGGCGCCGCTGCTGTATAGAGGGCCCCCCACCTTTTACTTGGCCCAACCGGTGGTGGCCTCCCCGTTGATGTAGGCGAAGCCGGAGAAGTGTTGCGCGTGCTCGTACTCGGTGGTGCGGCGCGGGGCGAGCGGGGCGAGCGGCGCGTAGACGTCGGCGCTGGCGCTGTAGCGGGACGAGTGCATGGGCGGGGCGGTATAGCAGCCGTTGGCGGGCGGGAGGTCGGGCCAGCGCGGTGCCATGGGCGAGGGGTGCAGCCTTGACGTGCTGCCCATCAGGCAGGGCTCCATGCGCGTCATAGGGCTGTTGAGAGGGTACTGCAAGGCAGGCAGAGGAGAGGAGGCATGGGTTAGTGCACTGGAGAGTGAGAGGGTGTACTCTCAGACTGAGAAAAGGCATTATCCATACATGATAGCAATCATCAGCACCAGGGTTCTCTGACGAACGCAGAAGAGTGAGAAAAAGGGCTGTATTCCATTAAGAGAAGAGACAGAGGATAGCAGAGGTATTGCTGGGTGCCAAGATGGCTGCACCATCCTGTGAATCTTTGCATCCCACATAGGATGCACAGGAAACATAGGAGAGTGAGTTAGGCCCCACTTCATACAGAATTACTTAAACCTAAGTATGACAACCAACAGCTTTTTAAATGGTTTTGTTTAGAGGGTGATATAGTTTTTTGTCATACTTGTATAGCCAGTATATCCTAAATTTCCCTCGGGGTAAATAAAGTATCCATCTATCTATCTTATCAGTGGCTTTCAACTGGTGACATAAAAGGATCTTAATCTGTGTACAGGACACTGGGTGTCTGTAGGTTGGATGACAGGAGGTATGACTACTATATGAGATCAAGTCTGAGCTTTGAGTTTGACTTCAGTGAGTGGACAGCTGCTACTATTTTTGTTGCCATAGGTTACCAGCCCGCAAACACTGAGGCCCCAAGTGGAAACAAGTGATAATTAAAAAAAGCTCCACATGCACGAGAGCGACCCGACTACATAACGCTTTACTTGTGCACATCACTGTCCCTTCCTCTTGACAGACCTCCTCAGGACAAAGCCTGTGCATTGTGACCAATTTAATTTTAAATCGAGGAGGGAGAAAATAGGTCTGAGCGAAAAGATTCACCCTCTCGTTTCTAAATATACGGCCCCGACAGTCAGTCCCATTATGGTCTTGTGTGCGACGGAAGAGGAGAGTCAGCCAGGGTCAGAGAGCAGGGCAGCCAGCTTAGTGACTCCTTGTTCATGCACAGAAAAGAGACTATTGAATAACAATATTTTAATAAACACGCTTCCCTTTCCTCCCTGACGCAAGCACTGACTTGGGGTGTTAGGGTAAGGGGGGTGCAAGAAGCCACTGTTGAGTCCTGTGTGGGGTTGGGGGTGGGGGGTGCATTGGGAAGGGGGCATTAGGCCGGGACATGCTGGGCTGAGGCCAGGCCACCTTTCACTGGGGGCTTCTGCTGTGAGAAGAGGGGGCACTGAGCCGGCCGCTGCAGAGGCACTGAGGCCCAGCTGATCTCTGCTCCACACAAAGCCCGTGTGTGCTGGAGGGCCCTTGACAGGAAATTACCATAGACACTGTCAGCTAGCTAACCCCCCGCTACCACTGACAGTGCACCCCTACACACACACACACACAAACACACACACACACACACACACACACACACACAAACACACACACACACACACACAAACACACACAATCCCTCACTACCTCCCAACTTTTCAAAAAGCCTCTCTCTCTCTCTCTCTCTCTATTGCATGTGTTTGCCTCACTGTTTCCTTGAACTGCTGACACACCAGTAGGGAATGAGCAGCACTATTGACAGGATCAGAGTAGTTGTGACTAACCAGCAGTAGGATTAGGTGGAGCAGGATATTGCACCTAGTACATACACTGTACCCAAAACACTGAAAAAATGCACTACACTCTCATGGGACTTGAAGGAAACGAGAAGGAGAATCAAACCTCACAGCTTAGAGTTCTCCCTCAGTGTGTCTAGCTAGTGGAGACGTCCACCTGCTGGTGAGTGAGAGACCTACAGTACACTGCACTGGGAGCAGGAGTCTGCCGTTCAGTAATGACACAGAGGGCATACTGTCAGCCCCACAGACCTATACTGCCCCTCACCACCTGCATTCAACGTGCTAACGAGCCCATCCGTCATTAGCATCCATATTAACATTCCTTCCTGACTTACGGGCCTTGTAAAATTCAACCTTTCAAAGGCCAGCAAGGAATTTACACTCCCGGAAGACAAAAGAGGGTGAATACACAACACCGAGCTTCCATTATTCAGCCATGAATACACACACACACACACACACACACACACACACACACACACACACAGATGTCATTATGGAGTGATAAAAGGATGGATATAGGAGTGACTATAAATACTAAGAAGATAGGCTTGTGTTCATCTGGACCTCTTGGTCAGTCACCCTCTCAGGACAACAGAACTCCTCTCATTGAAAAGCATAAGCATGCACCTACTGCCTTTATGCCACTTCCATACAATCTTTCCATAAGACAGACCCCACAGACTAATGCAAAGCTACTTTGGATTTAACTGTTAACAATGAAACATCTATGAGTCAAATAAATCTCTTCAGCACCTGTGAAACGCTGTCATCCAACAACAAAATATCAAAGATGTGTGTGTGTGCGTGCATTCGTTCATGCCTGTTTGCGTATGTGTGTGTATGTCTATATAAAACCTGTCCCCGTCCCAAAGTACAAGGTGCAAACTACTAAACTGCGGTAAGGTTTGTCATCACTTACAAAAACACTTTCAGAGGAGATATGTGCAGTGCAATGATATGCTTATCTATATTTCACATATCCTACTACTATGTCAAATATCACTCACGCCTACGTGGATGGTTGTGTACCTCTGTGTTTGTGTGTGTGAGAGACTGACCTGGGTAGGAGTGCGGTGGTAGGCAGGGTAGTGGAGGGGTGTAGGAAGGCCTGTTTCATGGGGCAGACTGGGATACTGGCTCTGGATTGGGTGATGGTGCTGGTTGGTGTAGCTGCTGTAGTTGTAGCTCCCCGTGTACCTAAAGCAGGCAGGGAAGGGAAACAAGAGAGTTAATGTCTCAAACAATCCCAACACATCCTACATTTGTGAGGACAACCGAGACACTGACAAAAGTATTAGGATACTTTAACAATGTAAATGAATATATTCACATTTTTAAGCAAGCAACTTCATAGCGAGTGAGAATTTTCAGCACGACAGTCTGTCTTTAGAAGAGAAAACATTTAGTGAGACATGTGCGTGTAAGTGTGTGTGTGTGTGGGTGTGGGTGTATGTGTGTGTGTGTGTGTGTGCAGTGTTAATTTTGGCAGCTATTTTAGATTTAGTCTTAGTCTTAGTCTTTAGACGAAAATGCATATTAGTTTTAGTCACTTTTAGTCATTTTTATCCTGCTTAGTTTTAGTCTAGTTTTCGTCGACGAAAACTCAGAACATTTTAGTCTAGTTTTAGTCACATTAAACTAAAAATTAAGTCCATCTTATAGTCACATTAAACTCCTTTCCATCCCTTCTCAGGCCTGGGGACCCCTTGTGTTGTGTCTACAACTGCATAATAGTCAAGCTTGCAGTATGTAAACTGTGGATGCAATTAGTCTCTAAGATACAGATCTCCTATGCCTACAGCTGAATTCCAATGAATTCAATGTAAATAATAATTTTAAGGCAATACTTAATTAACAGTATTATCATTAAAATATAAGAGAATATCAAGTCTAGATTTTGAAGATTCAAATGATCTGATAACACAATACAACTACTATGCCTACCTGGCCTTAGTTAAATCAACCACATATCCTCCATATGAATTGCTGTGCAATCTGATAACCAACATACAGTATTTAGCTAGACGGATAGTTTGAGAGTTGAAAGTAGTGCTAATAACAATTGCATAAATATACAAGGATATGTAAACCAATCACATATTCATTTATTTTTTCTTGATTAATGTCATGCGTGGCCTGTCCTATAGTCCATTCTGCAATGTGTTTACTAGCTAGTTATCGATAGCTAGTATAACTTAGCTATGCTACCTCATAGTTAGCCAACGTTAGCTAGCTAAAAGTTTTGGAACTCATTTGCCAAGCCAAACGGGAGGTTTCAATCGAAAATGACTCGCTAGTTATCCAAGCTGACACAAACTCGACTGCCCCTTTGAAGTTAACTTAACGTTGGCTAATATATTCGAATAACTAGTTAACATTAGCTAATTATCATTGACAGTTACTAGCTAATTTACCTTGGCATAAATGGCAGGGTTGTCTTGTGCGCTTTCAGGTGCCTCTTGTTGTGTTCTTCCCATCTATTTTGAAGCCACACGGTTTCTCTCCGGTTATTGCGGTGCATTGTGTTTTATTTTCTGTCAAGTTATAATTTAAGACTGTCCAGATATCTATTCTTATTTGTCTTCCAGTACCGAGTGCTTGAACTTCAGCCATCATAACGTTAAGCCATAGGGCGTCACTTGCATGTCTGGCCATCTCAGGGAGTGGAGGAGGGATAGATACAGGACCGGGCAACATTCAACTAATGATGTGCATACAAGTTTAGAAAAAAAAACAATTGTGACTTAGTCAACCACCAACATTTTCGTCTCGTCTCGTCTCGTCTCGTCAACGAAAGTTAAAATATATTTAGTCATAGTTTTTATTTATAAAGATCCGTTTTCGTCACGTCTTAGTCACGGGAAAAAGGTCGTTAACGAATATTTTTCGTCATAGTTTTCGTCAACGAAATTAACACTGGTGTGTGTGTGCTCACCCGTGTTCATCCCGGTGTGGGTAGACTGGCATTCGGTGGCTGGCGGCTGGAGGGGTCACGGAAGGGGGACTGCGCATGCAGGAGACCTGGGATCCGCCTTCAGATGGAGAGCCTCCTGATGTAGTCACTGTGTACGTAAGGGACCAGGTATATGACTGAACAGCACCTGGCACATGCACACACACACAGAATACACACATATGGAACACATGTGTTGCAACTGTGCTTTTTAACCATAATATAAAAGGCAGTGACCAGGTTCACCTGAACTCTGATAACTTCAGGATACTTTTTTATACTGGGAACAATGTCTATCTCTTGCCATTATTTTATGCATTTCCATATTAATGTCCTCTAAAACATGACATAATTGTGCCGTGAACACCAAGAGCCAGACACGTGCTGCTTACCTGTGGTGGTGGCCGCGCCAGTGTATTCGGGAGACTGGGCAGAGGTGGGCGAGCTGAGGGCCGGGACTCCCACCGAGGGAACCGATTTAGCGGGAAAGTAGACCGCAGGGGATGAGGGCGTGGTCTCTGTCAGCATCATGTCTTCAGCTCGGTCGGCTACGAAGAGGGGTCACAAAGGTCAGTCACTGCCAGGATGATCACACACTGGTCGGTGTGTACTTCCAGATGATAAAGATGAAAGAGAAAACTTGTGTCTTGTACTACTTGTTTACACTTTAAGTGTAAGTGTAAGTGTTTGTTTAGCTGAAAACAGTGTTTATTTTTATTGTTTTTAACACTGATTAAGTGTATGTTGTCATTTCACTGTAAAGCACCCTCAGATGAAAGGGTCTGCTAAGGGTGAGGGCATTGAGAAATGGACTCAAATAGATGAACAGAAGTAGGTGTTGCGCTGCTTTTCCATTGGGTGAAGCTCACACAGAAGAGGTGTCTGGGGCTGATGACTGATGGCTGGTCTGGACTCACCTGTGCTGGCCTCTCCCTTCATGGCCCTCATCAGCTCGTTGGCCCTCTCCTGGCAGTGCAGGGACTCCAGCAGGTACAGGACATAGTCATCAAACATCAGGTGGATCAGGTGAAACGAGCCTGAGATGAGCAGGAGGAGCAGAGGGGTGAGACCACGAGTCACGTAGAAAACACTGCATGCCCATAGACTGCACATCAGACTGCTTGTGTGTGTGTGTGTGTGTGTGTGTGTCTGTGTGTGTGTGTCACATATTTTTAAATGACTGGATTAGCCAAGTATCATTCTACTAAAATGAGCCAAAGATGATAAGAATATTGTCATATTGCAATTTGCAAGGAACTGATGCTATGAAAAGCTCATCATTGAAAAGTATCAACAAAGAAAATATCAAGAGAGACATAAAAACATTTTACACAACACTATCAACAAATGTATCAACAAAATACTTGACACAAATATGTTTAGAAGCATTTATCTTGTGTTAAAACCCAAACTGCTGACCAGACTCCTGGGAGGGAAACTGCAGCTGAAATAGTTTAACTTAGTCCCCCTTCCAAAGTCACTGGCACAGATATGACGTCTGCACCACAGTCCATGAATGGGAAGGAGTGCGAGAAAAAGAGAGAGAGGGAGAGAGAGAGAGAGCTTGGGTGAAGCGTGACACAATCTACACATTGTGTTGGTGGCTGCAGCTCCCCGCACGCATAATAAACACCGGCCGCTATTCAGCGCGCGGGCCGCAGCACTGCCGGCTCGTAAAATGGAGAAAGGAGGGAGACTCAGGAGGGGGGTTAGCCTTTGTTAATTAGCTGTTTTCGTACAGGGAGCTGCATTATCAAAACACTGCAACCAGCTGTGTCTTTGATATTCACAGACAGGTCCGAAGGGGAGGGGGCCTTCTTTATTCTTTCTTCCTTTCGCTCTTTTGCTCTCTGGCTATTTTTCTGCCTCTCTCTCTCTCTCTTTTTCTTTAAAAAAGGAACTCTTGCCATGAGTGGCAAGTTGGTTAGACTGGGCCGCTGCCTGGCCTGTCGGCCATCTTGTCTGCAAATTGGAGCTTGTTGGGAGAGTATGGTGAGCTTCACTGGTCTGAACTACAGTGTATGCTCATTAACTACTATGATTTGAGTTAACTGTTACATAGTCAATAAACAACCTAAATGCACATTTAAGGTTTGTTTTGTTTTGTCAGGTCACAAAACAAGTAAAAAATAAGGCACTTGTGTGTCTCAAAACCTCTAGCCCTCCCTCCCACTGTTTAGCCCCAGGCAGGTGGACTGTGGACTTACCGAAGCTGGGTGCACTGTGGAGGGTCATATCACGGATCACCCGCGTCCCAAAACATGACCACATGAGCAGGAACTGCTGAGCTACCCTCTTCAGGCTCCCGGGTCGCTTCTCGGACTCCTGAAGGAGACATTAGCATGAGAAAAGCCCTGGAGGAGAGGAGGAGGTGGGGGGGGGCATGAGGGAGCAGAGCCCGGAGGAGTGAAGAGGGGGTCGCTTTAACCTATAGGTCCACATCGGGGCTTAACCCCCAGGAACGCCAAACATGTCAACAAGTCAACTATTTGATTTGCCCCTGGGGACACACCCACCTATTCAACTATTGTCTGGAGAGTCCGGGATGTCGCCATGGCGACCAGATTTTACAAGCCCATATCTGGGACATAATGGACGCAAATAGGGGCCATGAAGACATCATTAAGTTGGAGAATTGCATCACAAGTGCCCTGGTGTCAGTACAAGGTGATGACGTTGGCATTCACATGCACAGCTCTCATTCCACAAGGCACTATTCTAAACGACTGGCTATTCCAAAACATTCCAGACTGGGTCCTCAAGAATGTCTAAAAAGATAGTTTTACACACCACAGAAAAAAATCATACAGATTGTGGGAATTGTTACAGGGGTTAAGACTACTTTTGTTCTTAATTTGTAAACATACAGCATATGGATGACAGTGTTGGTGATAATTCATCAGTGTTATGAGCAAATAAATGGAGTATGCTTACATTGATTCTCCATAATTATTTCCAAGGAACTAATTATTGAGGAACTAATTATTTTCCTACAATTCTACTCCAACCATTCAAACAGAAGCATTCTGGTAGCCATTAATTCCCTTAAAAACTCACACATGATCGTGTCCAGAGTAGGAAGTTAGTAACTCACACATGATCATGTCCAGAGTAGGAAGTTAGTAACTCACACATGATCGTGTCCAGAGTAGGAAGTTAGTAACTCACACATTATCGTGTCCAGAGTAGGAAGTTAGTAACTCACACATTATCGTGTCCAGAGTAGGATGTTAGTAACACACACATTATCATGTCCAGAGTAGGATGTTAGTAACAAGTGGAACAGACTGAACTCACCTTCACTACACATCTGTCCACCATGGAGTCTAGCCATTCAATGTAGGCTTCAATGGGCGACTGGTCCTCCAGCAAACGATCAAACTCTTGATAAACTGACCAGAGAGGGAGAATGAAGTTAGTGACAATCTCTTCATCTGCTTTTGAGAGGATGAATATAATTCAGTTTGAAGCCTCTGAAATGGGAGCCAAGTCGGCCCAAGCAGAGATGTCAAGTCTCATTGGACATGCTCAGAATGACAGAGCAACTGCCAAGAAAGTGACCCACATGGCAGCTAACTCATGCCGGATCCGCGCCAGATCCGCGCCAGATCCCTGGCAGAGTCAACCGATATCAATGGAGAGAAATTGGTGATTCTCTACTGAAGCTCCAGACAACATCCCCAATCTGTCCTTAGCGGTGGTCCTCAATACATACTTCAAATTAAAGCTGGCTTTCTCTGACTGAACGCTTTACTGCAGATTAAAACATCAGCCATGACCACATAAAAGACTGTCACAAGAGGAACTCCAAACTCTCTTGTCTGTCTCTTTATCTTTATGGAATGACACAAACAAACGAATCTCTGAACTTTAACACCCCACCCCCCACCCCCGGTCATTTAGACAGAGCCGACACTAAAATGAATTTGAAATGCTTCGGCAGGGTGTCAAGGATGTGGGTGAACCTGGTTAACCTCTGAGTGTGCATAATGAAATCTTGATCTGGTGGTCGTGGGAATGATCTAGCACTCTAGCACTCACAGCCACTAAACCTAAATTCACAACAATTCAAAGAGTTATACAATATTAAACCTCTGGACAAGAACAACACTTATCAAAATAGGTGATTTTGACCTTGACAAAATGTATAGTGTGTTTTTACTGTTCTAATCATATATTAGACTTTCAGGTTAGTTGAACAGGATGGGAAAGTGCTGCTCGGTTTTCATTCTGCAAGGCGTAGACAAAGGCAAGACATCGCAAGGCAAGAGACCCACAATCTAAACAACTAACCAACCAAGTAAAAAAAACTGACAGGGCTGCAGAACTCACCGTGCTGAAAAAAGAATGCAAGCCGCAATTTTCCATTTTTATTAAACAACTCACCAATTAACCAGCTAACTAGCCAACTCAAAATAATTTCAACCACTAAACCACCAATTTTCAGAAGCTTGTTAACAAACTAACAAAAATTCTCTAACTAACCAGTTAATCAACCGACGCAAAAGAGAGCTGGTGTGTGTCTAGCTTACGCTGGACGATGAGTCTGCGCTGGTCCTCTCGCGAGTCCTCCATGGTATAGAGCGTCTGCTTGGTGATGCTGTTCAGGTCCACGTTCCGCCAGTCTTCCAGCATCTGAAACGTGATGTCCGCACTGTGGATGACTGTCCGCGAAGCCTAAAACAACATACACACAAACATACAAATACATCAACACAGTCAAACATAATTCATAGGCCATTACAAGTAATACAATAAAATAAAAAGTTTATTCTTATTTTGTGTTTTTTTATATAAAATATATACGTTACCTGACATAGGTGGTTTAAAGAAGTCTGCCTCTTTAGAATCTGGGAGAATCTTCGAGCCACTGAAAAAGAGATTATATTTTGTCATTTCTTTATTTCACTTGGGTGAGAATTGTAATCTGGGAGTGTCAGTATTTCTCACTGCACAGACTGAGTGTATTCTGAGTATACTGAGTGTTTTACAGTCGCGTGTTGCTCAGGCACATACACTCAAACTTGATGTTCCGCAGGTTCTCTGGCAGGTCATGCAACGCAATCTTCAGCCAGTCATCCAGCTGTTTGGCAAATTTTCGAATCACCTGCGTCAAACTTGGCAGAAAAGGGACAAAGAAGAAAAATCAGTCCATTTATTCAGCATTCAGTTTAAAATGTTTACTTCACTTACAGATAGTTTAGGTCTGAGCCTCACTGGACTTTTAATTTGGCATCTTTGTTTTGTAATGGGCTCATATAGGTTTGAGAGTGCTGACTGAAGGACCCAATGGTCAGATCTGATTGTATTATTATATATGACTCATTATATGAAGATTAGCCCTTTATACGGTAAGTACAACAGTCCGTCTTTGGGAGCCAGGTGGTAAAGCTGAATGCAGCTGTTAATGAGTCAATTAAAAAAATATTATAGAATCACACAGGCAGAAGAAACTACTATGAGTTAAAGGAGAAGAGAGTAGTGGTACTCCAAAATAATCCAGTGGGGGGAAAGGAAGTCTCTCTCTTTCTCTCTCTCTCTCTCTCTCTCTCTCTCTCTCTCTCTCTCACACACACACACACACATACTCAATCACTCACTCACTCGAGAACTCACCTGTCTGGCAGTGCCTGGAGTACAGTGGGCATGAGGACCCCAGAGATGGCCTTGTAGAGGATGGAGTCGCAGACACCGACGATGTTGACCACGACGGCAGAGCACATCACGGGCAGCATGTGGGGTGGCATGCCCTGCCAGAAGTGCAGCAGGAAGCTCTGGACCTGTAGACAGCCACGGCCCAGCGTTACAATCACAGACAACCACTCAAGCATTCACCGGTGTCGGTGTGAGACATGCAGAAGCCACGGACAAAATGTTTCACTTCATGTTAAAGGACAGTTGGTGAGAAAAGACTGAGACTGGTCAGTTTATTTGGCACAAACACTTCATCTCCTTTTAGAGGTGATTTGGTGGATGCATATATAAACACATGCTAATGAGACACAAAGTGGTCGCTAGGAGGAGGGTGAAAGAGAAGAAACAAATTATGGGTTAATAGTCAAACCGTCTTGCCTCATCAAAGTTGGCCCGTATGACCGTGTCCAGTATCCTCTGGCAATGGGTGCGATACATCATAATAAACGTGGAGACCTGAAGGAAGAAAAGAAGATGATCGTTAGCCATGTTGCTAGCGCTTTGTTTGATACACTTTTCTGACGCTTAATACTTTTTTGTTAATTATTTAACTGTCATTTGATTTAAACAAACATGAAAGTACAATCTAGGCATTACACAAGTTAACAGAGGTGCAAATAATGTGATAAGCAAAAATGACTCTCACATTGAACAAATATATGCAAGAAAACATAGATTGCAAAATGTTTGTGCAAGTAAAATTCCTGACACCAAGCCATGCCAGAAATACACTGCACTGTATAAAAGGAGGCTTTTGAGATCAGCAACACCACAAACCATTTAAAATGACTGCCTTCTCTTTAAAGCCGGACAGCTAGGGCCTGTCCTTTGTCTGACGCGAGATCTTATTATCTGCCCCCAAAAGATTAAGAGTTTGCGAGGACCCAGCACATAAATCCTCCAGGTCCTTCTCTAAATCCCAGCACGGTGCGGGGCAGGTCCGGAGGCCAGATGAAAGGGACAGCCGGAGGGGTGTGAAAGTGTGTGTGTGTGTGTGTGTGTGTGTGTGTGTGTGTGAGTGAGAGAGAGAGAGGGGGAGAGAGAGAGAGAGAGAGAGAGTGAGTGAGTGTGTGAGAGAGAGAGAGAGAGAGAGAAAAAAAGAGAGAGAGAGAAAGTGTGTGTGTGTCTGAAGGGCTCGATGGGGATGTTAGTCAGAGGGGAGGGAGTGGGGGTGTGTGTGTGTGTGTGTGTGTGTAGAGGCTGAGCGTTTTAGAGTCCTGTTTACCTTCTCCCCTGGCAGGCTGGCAGGCAGATTTAGGTCTTTGACATTTGGAAAGTCTGGCAGAAGCGTCCCCAGCTTGGAGCGCGGTGAATACGCCACTGTCTGCTTGGTCACCTCCTTCTTGCCCGTCTCGTTCACCCATGCTGCGCCCTTCTTGGAGTACATCACATCGTAGTACTGCGAGCTCTCCTTCACCGCAATGCCATAGTAGTGGTACCTGAGAGACAGGGCACGGACAGCAACAGGCTTGAAACTCTCAAACCTCAGTCAGGGAAAACATTAATAATTGAAAAACATATATGTTTGTTCCTGGGTTGTTAAGCATTTCATGCTCAAAGCCACCCATTTTGGTTGGACTTAAAACCGCCACAGACGAGAACACAAACTGGCCTGGGAGGCAAGGAGTGTCATTTGTATGGAAAACACAGGAGAGAGTTGGCTTACTTTGACTGGCCTCTGGTTCCAAGTCTCCGTGTGGTTAGCTGAGGGAACTGTTGTCTTATGATCTGTTTAGCAGAGTGATAAAGACATGTTCGACAATTATTTGGTAGTTCAAAACAGGGGTTATTGCTTTTGTTGACCGAGAAATATTAACAAGTAATGGGCTTTAACAAAAAAGTCCACATGGAATTAATACAGAGACACTGCAGGCCATTGAAACATCTGAAACATTGAAAAGCATGAAAGATAGTTTCTCTTGAATATTTTGTATTAAAGAAAAAAGAAACATTTTGGTAGTTCCCTTTCTCTTTTTATGTGTGTGTGTGTGTGTGTGTGTGTGTGCATAAGACTGGCTCCTCGGTCCAGCTCTCGGCGCAGAAACTTTAGCAAACAGTGGAGCTCTCCATTGTGTGGGATGAAAAAAGAGGCCAAGCTGTGAAGTTTCTGTCAGGCCCCGTTTGATAAATGAGCCCAGGCTCCCTCTCTGCTTTTTGTCCTGAATCAATGAAGCCTCCCTAAAGGATACCCCTCGCTGCTCCGGCCACTGATCTAACATTCCGCAACATCTCACCCTTCCAAATTTCCTTTAATTACACATTAATCCAAGCCCCCACTCTTTTTCAATATCCTCCGACAGGAGCTGGGAGGGGCACGGGGGGGGGGGGGGGGGGGGGGGGGGGGGCATCAGGGGTGTGAGGGAGGTGTCCGATGGTGGGTAGGTGGGTTGAGGGGTTGTGGGAACAGAGGAGATGGTGTCTCTGGGGTTAGGGTTGTCCACCCAAGGGTTTGCACAGGCATGTTGATGTGTCAGGTCACCCGTGTCTCATGTTAAAATGGATTGATCTCCATGGTTTGAATGACAACCAAAATGATCAGGAGCGCATGTGTCAACCTAAAATTGTAAAATCATAAATGATTCCTTCCTGTGAACCTTTTTTGTTCCAGTTCAAGACCTGAGTTTCATACTAGATGCTTTTTTTCTCTTTTTTTTGAAGAAAAAAAATGTAAATTAGGAAAAAAGGGTACCACTCAGCTCAGCAGTGGGGAGCTGCTTACCTTGCCAAAGCTGGCTGCGTTCACCGGCTGGGAGTCGTGCTTCTCGCAGAAGTCCAGGTAGTGCATGTAGAGAGCATTGCGAGGGACACACACTCCTTCTGCTATCTCATAGTTCTCTTCCAGCCTGGACACACGCACACACACACACACACACACACACACACAGGCCTGGTCAGATCAGACCACACTCAGTGGACAAGGGTTTGGGCGCTCAGATAGCGTTCTCTCTAAAGTCCAAATAAGCCAATTAAAATGCTCCCAGCGTTGCGTGGTGCTGTCACAACTTTGAAATTGAAATGACAGAAATGGATATGAACATGTTGTTTTTCTATGGAACACGACAGTACCATGTGTATAACAGTGCTCATATGCACACTAAAGGTTAATGGACAGGGATTCCAATCTAATATTTCAACTGAGGCTTTATCATTTCTGAACATCAGAACACATTCATTTTCTTATATTCTTTTCAATAAATTCAGCGGGGATACAATTTTAAGGAATGGCCAAATACATTTGTGAAGAATCTGTTTTAATTCATAACTAGACTATTACAATGTTTTGACAGTGAAAACATCTTATGAAACCTGTCCTATAGACACAGTTAGTGATAAATGAAATGTATCTAGATTAATTCCGACAAGAACTGTCTAGATGATACAAACATGACTGTGAGTTATATAATAGACATTGACTTTCCTTTAATGGGATGCAAATTCATACATGAACACAATTGACTCTCTTCCATAAGATGAATGCTTTCTGTATAGAGGAATGTCTAGTGGATTTCTTTGGATCCAAAAAGTTAATTTCCAAAGCAATATTAAGAACATCCCATTTCATATATTATGTCTTCACCTTGCCTCCTGTTGCTTTTCACTAAGTCTCTTCTCTAAGCTCAACACAAACCCTACTCTGCTGATCTGCTCACTGCAAATACAAGCTTGGCAGTTTGCCAGAAAGGGGGGTTTTCTGCTGCAAAGTCCGAAATGGGATGATCAGTGGCTGTCAGTCACAAAAATGAATGCAAACATGACTACAAATTACAAAATGACTAACTGCTTCCCAGTACAGCTGATTAGCTCTCCAAAAAAGGAATTATTCTGACTTCAGGAGACAAGACCTTTTTCAACTAACTGTAACTAACTTTGTTCCCCTTTCTGCTTTTATTCTGTCTCTCCATGTCACTGGCCCAACCAGACAGGCAGGACATTAGCATGTACGAGCACGACACAGGCAGTGAATGTAAGATGGCCACTTACCACTGGAGTGTTGCTGGCGTGGAGTGACGCTTACATGCTCTGTTGTTCTCCTTTTCCTCATCTTATGTGGGGGAAGAAAAACACAAAATCATCAGATGGAATGATAATGTAGTGCTAGCTGAGTTAATAAGCTGGTGATCCGATTCCACACTATGTTAATAATATACGAAATTGGTACAACAACACTCTTTGGGTAACAACAATCTTTAGTTTGACAGTTTTTTTTGGGCTCATTTACTGATTTATTAAAGCACATAAAATCGTGACATTTATTTTTACAAACATCTGATTAAGCAAATCATTTGCAATATTATGTTTTAAAGATTTGACTGCTTGCTGATTTAGAATAGTATCCTAAGAGAACATTTCTGAGGTAAAAAAATAATAATAATAATACTCAAAGAAAATATTTTAAGACTTTTGGAAATCATTAAAACGTGTAGCCTATGATAATATGTTAATTCAGCAATTGCATTATATTGGCAACTTTTGTTTTGAGGTTGACTGTGTTGAGGTGGTCTTACTCTCATCATTGGACAAATTCCCCAGAGACGTGTGGCTGGAGTACCGCTTGCTCTCGCTCTCACTGAGGCATCTCTCAATCCAACTCTCTAGAGAGGGGTGACAAGGTCTTGGGGTCAGATACGATCTTTAGGGAATAAATAGCTCAAACAACAATCTGCATGTGATCCTACTGGCACGGTAGGACTGTGAAGGAATTCCGCCATGCAACTGTGAGCGGGTTTATGATGAAATCGGCAATCTGGACTGTAGCAACAGGTGCATCAGTGACGGTGCGATCTGAAAGGGGTTACATTTGCATAATCAAACGAAGCAGCATTGCGTTGAATGATACTTCACCAACATTAACTCATTCATCTTTTATCTGTTACTGACACTACGGTAAAAAAAAAATGATTTCTATTTAAAAATATGTGCAATATTAAGAAGCGTAAGCTACATAGACGTGCCTACGACTGCTCTTCAAACCTCAAAAGAAATGGGACAATCCGACAACAATTTATTGTGTGGGCTTTTGAGCAGCTGGGATTCTCAGCAGAACGGCAGGAATCCCGCATTGTTCTGAAGGAAGCTTACAAGCGCGCGCATGTTCCACTAGGTTCTGTTGTGCGCCATATCGGCGCCTTTGTTCCATTCTTATTTTTTTACTACGGAATAGCGCGACTGGTGTTCTCTCTAGTGGCAGAAACAATTATTAACACTTACAATGTTTGGGTAGACTTTGGGCCTACCTTAGTTCCTATTTCCCAGACTGGTTGTGACAACTATTGCCATGGCAGCGGTTCCCAAGGTAGACTGTGGGCAAAGCAACAAGTTCCGGTTGTTCCATTAGAACAGGTTAAAGTTCATAGGAGAACTTTCGAGACTGAACTTTTAGTGGTTAACTTAAACCTTTGCAAAACTATACGTTATAGTAGAGTCTGAGCGGATTTGATAGCGTGTTTGGTAGGTCAATTGGACAAATACTTTATCTCACCACAAATATTGGGTAATCCTGACTGCTTCACAAGCAGTGTCGTCGCTGATGGAGTTTTGTGAAAATGCCTAATTTCGGAAACAAATAAATAGGCTTTGCTTTAAGATTCGGCCTATCTGTAACAGTCTTGCCTATATAGGGGAGACCAGATAGGTTACAGTTGTAACAGTTCTCGCTTTTTTTGTACTTTTTTCATGTTGCAGAAAGTGGCATTAGTGACTCCTCTCTTTTCACATGTATGCAACATAGACCTACATGATTCGTCTCTATTGGCCTATTTACTTCACTATTTCAAACACGTGCCTCAAAATGCAGCAAGTGCCTTGGGGACAGTTGTAGCAGTGGCCAAGGACAACTGTAACATGCCAGCTTACGGCAAGTCATGCATTATAACCAAAACACTAAAGTAATAAGGGTTTTTCTGTAAGTTGTAGTCTTCAAAGCGTTTGGTTTCAAAATACCAGTGAGATAGTCGCTTACAAAACAGTATAACATTTTTGCAATAGTGACTAGCCTATTTCACTTTCTAGCTATGCTTGCTGGCTGCAACCGAATGTAATGCGTGTTTCAATTGTCCCCAGCCGACCTCCCCTAATATTTGATACGATATAATTGGAATATAACACATTGAATGCAGCTAATGATTATACTAGCATCTAGTTCGGAAATCACTGATCACAACCACCTGTTACTTGTGTTCCAGTAAAAACGCATCAATTGTGCAGTCCAAATCTTGCGCAAAACTTACAATTACAGATTTGCACCTCAAAACGACTTATGCTAATAACTTTTGGCAGAGAGTGAGACACTAACTGGAAATTTGAACGTAGCATGCTGATACCATCGCACACGTTGTCTGTGAGTTTCATCGCATTACCCTAAACACCAGTTGAGAAATTTAAACTGTCCCCATGATACCTGGTCTTGCAGGGCTATTGTGAGGCTATATATTTGAGTTTTAAGTATAATGAGTTTTGTCCTAATTTTGGTTCACGGATAATGGACGTTTACATCTAATTTTAATCTCTTTTTACTTTTTTTCCTCAGGAATGTAGGCCTAGTACTGCAGTAGCCAAATAAATGATTTGTGTCCACTCGGACACATTTCGCCTGGGTGTAGATTAGCCTATATACCTGATACAATTATTGGCCAATGTCCTTAGTTCCTTTTATTTTCAGTTTGTCATTGCCTACTAGATCTAGGCCTATTAGACTATTATCTGTATATCAACAATATCATAGCCTATTTAGTGGCTCTCTGCAATGTTCCTGATATCATACACTGCATTAAAAATAGGCCTATGAATTTAATGTAACTAAGATAGCCTACGTTAATTTGTTCTCTTTTTAATATGTCTGATTCTGACAAGACGGAATGAATTGTACCATGGTGTTTTGTTGTCAGTCTGTGGAGGATGGAGATAAAGGTGTAAGCTAATTGAATCATTGATCGCATGCACAGCTAAAGTAGAGCTCTAAATAATTGGATTAAATTCCATCTCAAGCTGAGACGGATCTAGGATAATTTGTTGCAATGCCCCTTTAAATTAGGCGTCTTATGTTCTGTCGCATTAAAGAATTAATATACAAATAAACGATCGAAAAAGTAATAGGAAAAATTATAGGAGGCCATCACATCTGTGAACTGCTTTGAATTTCTAAACTAGGCTTACAAAACACTTTTTAAACTCAGAATGAATTCCTCCAAATTCGACAGACTGCTTCATTACACTGTTTACAGCGAGATGTAACTATAGTGCGCACTCAAAACTCTCACTGCTGCCTAGGGCAACAGTCCAAATCCTAATGCACTAAAATAATGTTCTAAGTCGTAGGAATTATTTTATTTTAAGGGCCTGATGTTGCAACATTAGAGTAACATTATAAATACGTTCAAAAACCAAATTTGTATTCTACTTTAATGACCTTCAAAATTCCACTGCATTCTAATTTACTACACTTTTACAAGCAGGTGCACCGTAAACAAACTCGGTTCCGGCCTCCGTCCAGGATGTGATCATGTTGAGTGCCAAAGCAATTCAAACCTGTCATTAAATTCCTTTTGCATCCAAACTTATGTTTCATGCATTTCTGTTGAGATTCTTTCGGAATTGTAGAGGTTATTGTATTCTTTTAGATTAATAGAACAGACTGGAGGATAATCTGTTTGACAGAACCAAAGGCCCTCACTCCCTCTTCAGCTATGAACATAACACTCAGATATACCCTTAAACATTTAAAGAAGTTAAATAAACCAAAAATCTTTGATATCAGAGATGAGGTCCCTTGCTCCCAGGCCCTAGTATCCATGAGCTCCAGAAACCTCCTAGTCAGCTCTCTCAAGCATCCCAGCTTTCCAATGCATCCCGGCCCCAGGGAGAGAGTAGACGGACCAACCTGTGGAATCCATATCCGGCTCCTCCAGCAGCCCACAATGCATCCTCTTTCCATCCACAGCGCTCACGCTCCTCCAGCGGGGAAAAGAAAACAACACAACACCGCGTTCTTGCAAGACTGCCCCTCTTCAGCAAGCGTTAGTGCCTCTCCCTCCGCCCGTCCGTCCGTCTGTCCGTGTCTCTCTTTCAGCCTGCTGCTGACCACGGCACAGGAGCATGGGGGGAGAGACAGTGAGAGGAGAGAGAAGAGAGGCTGGCGTTGGGAGCCGGAGGACCCGGAGGAGGTGGGGACAAGGGTGGGGTGGGAGGGGGGTCAGAGTCTCCAGAAATCCAGCGGGGGGAAAAGCCAGAGCCGTCAAAATGTTTGCTGATGTTTCATGGGAAAGGCTGTGGTTTTATAGGAGCCCTGATGGGGGCATGTCATTGATAGGCTGGGAGGCTGATGAATGGCTGCGAGTCAGATGGGGATGTGGCAGGGCTCACTGGAGGCCTTTTGTGGGGCTGTTTTGAATAAGAAAGGCTGCCTCCCCAGAAAAAAAGAGGCTTAGATCTACGCAATCCTTGCACTGTGGCCTCCCCGTCTTCCATTATAGCATTTAATACGTTTTCATACCCCCTCCTCTCTCTGTCTTGCTCTCTCTCTCACTCTCACACACACTTGCACTCACAACACTTCCAGCACCCGCAACTTTTTAAGTCTCCAGTCACATTTTACAGACTTTTGCTTGATGTCTGTGTCCTATTCCTCCACGCCTACGAACCAGGACATTGGTGGACACAGATATTTGAGTTTGGGGGGCTCCTTTTAAATCCACCACTGTTGTGAGCAAAAAAAGTGGTACCATCTTTACAACTATATTCAACCATTCTTCCTCTCCTCACAGAATCAACATTTTGAATGTGTCCCCTTGTAGAGAAGGTAGGCCGGCAGAACTTTGGGGGAAAGTTTTTTGGACTTTTACTCGACTTCTCACAGAGTTTGGCGCACACTGATCCGGAGGGGTGGCGGGGGGACTTTCTCTCCCCTCTCCCTTCTCCCTCTGAGGCAACCTTATTTGAGTGTGCCTGGGAGGAGAGCAGCGGCCACAAAAGAGGGAAGTAAAAGTGCAAAGCCCGAGGCTGGGAGGCTCTGATGGAGTGCCTGTGAGCTGGAGAAGAGAAAGCTGTGATTAGAATATGAATGGAACCATGGGGGAGAGAAAGAGAGAGAGGGAGAGAGAGAGAGAGAGAGAGAAAGAAAGGGTGGGTGAGAGAGAAGCCAGAAGAAGACAGTGTTGGAGAGTTAGACAGGGAGAGTATAAGGCAAAAGGAGTTGAGAGAGAGAGAGAGAGAGAGAGAGCACGCATGAGTCAGTGAGGTTGTGTGATGGAGGGGGAACGTTGGAAGGAGACCTGTTCTAGTCCCAACACATGCATTAGACAGCAAGACTCTTCAGAGCCACGGATACTCAGGCATGAATACACACACACACACACACACACACACACACACACACACACACACACACACACACACACACACAAGAATGCATGCAACAGCTTCAACCTCTTGAGTGTGTAGCTACGCTTCATTAGCAGGTACATTTGGGAATGTAAGGCCAAAATGTGCAATAGAAACATGTCCAAAATGAATTAAATGATTACGAATTTTCTATGAAAATCACAAAAGCAAAAAGGTAACTATGAAACTAAGAGCAGACTAAAATACTTAAGTGGTTCCACAGCAATGCAGTGCACTACTGTAAGACAGAAAATACAGATATAAAATTGCCAGGGGCTATTTGACGAGAAGACCAAGAAGAAAAACAAGCTGTTTAGCCAATATTGCCTTTCTGTTTCTTTTTGACCAGCATCGTGTGAAATGATTCAGTTGAATTACAAAACTCCCAATCTGGGTGGCCAATGGAAATTAGAAGGTGTGTTTGTGTCTCCTTTACATGAACATGTATAATACTTTTGAAGTACATTCTGTCAATGGTATGTACTTGTGCTTTAAGCACGTCCGTGGTTATAGGCAGAGTTGGATCCTACCATGTTAGCTGCTCTAATTGCCTTGTGTAGCAGTGAGGCATTATAGTATAGGTGCTCTAGTCGAAATGGGACTAGCTTTTTTTTGTAACTAGCAGCCCCCTCATTTGATAGTATACACCACCTATGCAAAGGTTTGACTGAAGTCTGAAGTTCATTTAGGAACAAAGTGGAAAATTTACATTTTCCACAAGGTGACTGGATATGCATCCACTATTGTAGTCTCCTCCCTCTGATATTGGATGTTCCAGGTAGGGTTTGGGCTGAACACAACATGACTGGTATTACAACAGGTGCTCACTGCTGGTGTGTTCTGCAGTTACTACTGGTACAGTTGAACTGGTCAGATATGATTTTCCAACTGTCGGTTTGATTCTTTGTCATATTAGCCAGGAATTGGGTAACATCCTTTAAGAATAATCTGAGAGATTTAAGCTTACCAATGATTTCAACCAGTAAGCTATTATTTTGGTTGACTTTTGTCAGTAAGCCCACTTTGATATTTATGCACATTGATGTATTTCATGAATGCTTTGTATTGACACAACAAAACGACCACCAAGCAAGCGTTCCACATCTTTTGTCAGACATGGAAACATGTTAGTCGCCTGGCACAAAGACAAGTAGCAGACCCATACATGATTAGAAGGCGTCCGCTACCCTCTTGAAGCATCATCATCCCCATTCAGACACTCAAAGTCTGTGATTTCTCCCCCTTCTGATCTCTGGGGCCTTGGGCCTTTCACGGCCCTGATATCAAAAAGCACAGCTGCCAATTACAGTGTTAGTATGAGGTGAAGGGCCCGGCACGACCTCACATCCCCAACACCAGCACACTGCTGAATCCCACATTGGGATTGAATAGGCATTGACGCATCAAACATGTCTACAGAATGGGCCCGGAGAAAGCGAGAGGTCCAACGAAGATCTAATTAATTTGAATTTGAGAGACAGGGGAAGAGCAGACATGGGGGTAGGGTGAGGTGAGGTGGGGGATGGTCTGTCCTTTCCTTCTTCTCTGCACATCCTTTTCTCCTTCCTGAGACTGTCACTGTATCATTAGCCCCTCATTAGCTGGGGCAGGTGCAGTTGCGGCAGAAAAGGACGCCCCCTCAAAAATGCCATCCCCCCCACCACCACACACACACACACACACACACACACACACACACACACACACACACACTCCCGACTCACTGTTACCAGTGGCTCTGCTTGTGTGTGTGGTGTGAGCTTTTGTCCAATCAAAGACCGGCAGTGATGTGGGTGTGGGTGGGTGGTTGTATGTGTGTGTGTGTGTGTGTGTGTGTATGTGTATAGGGCAGAGCTCAGGACTTGTGTAAAAACAGCGGCGGAAAAAGGGAGGAGGTGGTCCATACAAAACAAGCCTCTTTTTTTCTGCTGTCAATGTTGTTACACTAGCACTTAATCAAGGACACACAATACCTTTCAGCAAAGCTCCGACACCAAGCCTCCACTCCAGCAGCTTTTGTGCGACTACGCTCAGATTTGCTGTTTGCACCTCTTTAGGCTAATCATAGGCAGCGCCTGAAGGAAATCCGGCAACAAAATCAAATGAATGAATGAATGAATGAACAAATGAATGAATGAACGAACGAATGGTGCTCTAGTTGAAATAATACAGTTTATTCACCCATTCACTCCCCTAGTTGTTGTGTCCAGCAGTAAATATACACAAATAAAGCCTTTGACAGCTTTATATTCATAACAGCAAACAAAAAAGTACTCATGTAAAAGTTACATGAATCCAGTCATCCAGTGGTTAGTCACAATAACGTGCTAATCTCCTCAGTTCTATTCATTAATAGAATCAGAATTCTCCAATTCCTCTGTGAAACTGAATGGCAGAGTCATGATGAGGTAAAGACATCTCACATATGTAAAAAAAAAAAAATGTATATGGCACATCATTGTGCCATCCGAACGACAATCGACGTGATGTCCCACGAGTTAGCGCCCGTGAGGGTCTGCACAGGTGTGGTCTGGTCCCAGATCAGTCGTTGTAGCGGGACAGTTTAAGGCGTGGCACAATGTTCATGGACTGCAGTTCCTGGAACAGCAGTTTGCAGGCGTAGGGGATGCGTAGGGAGGACACGTGGCAGGAGGACTTGCAGTAGTGGCACCTGCAGCACACAAACATGAGCAGGACTTTAAAGGATGGTTGAAAGGTGCGAGAGGATTTTAAAACATACTAGCATCAGGGATCATTCAATGCTGAAGGGCACACATAACAAGTTGCCTAGCGAACATGACTGTGATGATACAAATGAAAACTATACCAATGAATACAAAATTACATACCAGCCTGAGTACCCTAGCAGGCCACACTGTCCACACACGTCCACTTCGAAGGCATCGCTGGAGATCATGAGCCGCTCCAGCAGCAACATGCTGGCACCGTAGCCAATCAGACAGTCCCTCTCCATCTCACCCAATCGCAGGCCTCCGTCTCTGGAGCGACCCTCTGTGGGCTGCCTGTGGTGCAGCAGCAGCAAGCACAGAACAAACAAAAAAAAGGAAAAGTTCATAATCCCTGAATAGAAGTACCATTGATTCAAGTCATGAAATCAGAGGAGGACGGAGATCAGCGGACTGCTTGGATGTACCTGGTGAGCACAGCCCTGGGTCCGCGGGCCCTGGCATGCATCTTATCCAGCACCATGTGCTTCAGCTTCTGGTAGTACACGGGGCCATAGTAGATATACGCCTCCAGTGGCTCTCTATAGCAATGCACAATGCAAAATCAAACAACAATTTAGACCACATACGGGATTCATCTACTGGGGTGTGTGAGTCTGTCCAGAAGTGCTGGGGTTGGTGAGGTGTGGCTGTGGCTAATTACCCAGTGATCCCGGAGGTGACGTAGTCCTTGCCCTGGTAGTTGTAGCCGTAGCGGATGAGGTCCTCACACACGTCCTTGACCTTGCTGCCCCCGAAGGCTGTGCCGTAGTGGAACTTGCCGTCCAGCACACCTGCCTTCCCTGCCAGCAGCTCAATCAGCTTCCCCACCTGGCCATCATCAATGCCGTGTTACATTACAGCAATGGCAAAGATTACCACATCAATACTCCATATTACAACCCCATTTCCCTCAACAAAGTCCTTCCTCATATACTTATGATGTAGAGAAAAAAAAGTCCCCTCATCACATTTTTTGTGTTCTATATTTGGCATTAACAGTATGTAATAACACCCTTATAATCATGTTATTAAACATAACAACCTTAAGACAAAAATAAATATGAACAGTGAATGACGAGTAACATTTCTGAAAGCACACAGACAGATGAGCAATCAGGACAGACAAAGCCAGCCCAGCTCTGCCTCCCAGAGCCTCCACACACATCATGTAGGTATGAATAGGGCTGAGGAGTAAGGGGAGGGGGCATGGTGGGAACTCATTAAAGAGTGTATCAGCCCTCTGCGTCGCACACAAAGCAGCTGCCATTCATCCCGAGACCAGCAGGGTCAGGGGCAGGAAGAGCCATGGGACCTTTGACCCCGCTGCCCCCTGAGCATCGAGAGCGGGGTCAGGCACATTACTTATTGATAGTTCATAATCTATGTCATTAATATCAGCACAATAATAATGACTTAATAGCAACAGCTTAAAATTGTTAACTCCACAGGACATTGTGAACAAATAAAATCTCTCACACTGAATTGCGTCTGATTACATCAGGTCTACGCTGTTCACTTGAATAGCACCATGGAACACAAACAAAGAAGGAATTTCTCAAGTGGGTTGCACAAAGTGCTTTTTTTTTTTCTTATCAAAAACTATTAAATCAACTCACACTATGCACTCTGGAACCTCAAATTTGAACTTCACTTGTCAGACTAGTTTTTGGGGCGCACACACGGACCAAACATTTTTTGAGAGCCTCTGGCTTGTCCCACAGGTGAAGGACATCTTACCGTCATACGCGAGGGATAGCCGTGTGGGTTCATGATGATGTCCGGGCAGATGCCCGTGTCACAGAAGGGCATGTCCTCTTGAGGGACAATCAGGCCACACACTCCTGAGAGGGACACAGACACACAAATGGACAACTTGGTTACTCAAGAACACAAACTCCTTAGTGTCTTATTGTCTTAGAATTCAAATGTTGCTGCCATGTATGTCTCCATCTTTGGCTGGTTAGCCTCCAAATGAATGGAAATCAGATGTCAGGTGGTGATGTAAAAAGTGGAGAACGTGTTCAGAACATCATTATATTTGTATGTTTAAAGCAAGAGAATGCAAACAAATACAATTAAATGCTGCAATCTTATATATATAAAGCACATGAACAAACTCCATAATTCTTCATGCCTTCAGAGTGAAATTACTGTGAAGCATCTATATCCAGTGATAACGTTCTATACATCACATTCCTAATATTGTTTTTCAGAAATGTCCTTCCACTATTTGCAGATTCTTTTTTTTCTTTTTTCATTTCCAGATCTTCTAGGATGCCCTGACTAGCCACGATCTGAGATCCCGCCAAAACCAAAACGCTTTCAATCCCAAAATCTAGCCTGGCCCTAAAATCAATGTCTATGTCACTTGGCTGGGGCAGTACTGAGAGTCTCCTTGCACACATGCACTACGGGCAGGGAGTAGAGAAGACACCCACCGAGAGGTACTGGAGGAGAACCATTAGGAATTCACATGATGGGACAGCCAACGATAGCTGGCCCTAAGTGTGAACGCAAATGTTTACTGAGGGGCCAGCACATACACACACACACACACACACACACACACACACACACACACACAGCCCCCCCCCCCCCTCTCTCAGCCCGTAAGCAAACACATCACTGGGCCATTTGCAAGTGCTAAAGAGAGAGAAAGTGAGAGGGGGCGGGAGGAGGAAGTAGGGGTGGGTGGGGGTGTGTGGTGTGTGTGGATGAGGGCTGCTGGGATTATGGAGGACAGTGAGAGGGGTAAGCAAACAGCCAGCACCCAATACAGCTCGGAACGAGTGGCTGACCCGACTACAAAACCCAGCGCACCATTCAGCAACTGCAAGGAGGGGAGAGGGAGCAGAGGAGGGACGATGTTCTTTTAGTGGGAGCGGAGCCGCTAGTGGGCTTCCCACTGCTGGTCTGGGGCCGCCTTTTTCCTTTTTTTCCTTTTTGTAACATGGCCCACACACACTCAGAGGACGGAGTAATCACACAACCAGTGTGATTATCTCTACAGGTGAAACGGCCCTTTGTGTGGAAGGGCAAGAGTGAGTGGGACCAGCTGAGAAGCGAGAGAACCGATAAGAGTGCAGGAAGGTAGAGAGAATGGCGAAAGAAGAGAGCGCAAGAAAAACAATACAGAGATAGTTTAGAGAGAGAGAGAGAAAAAGAAAGGGAGTGATAAAGGTAGAGAAATGAATTGAGATAGAGGGGATAGTGTTCTTGGAGCAGGCATCCACTGGGTTGTTTGTTTTGTGTGAAGGCTAGTGATGAAAGAGCCATGAAATCAGCAGAGAAAAGGACGACAGGAGCGAGGGTCCACAGCAAACCCCCCACACTCACTCTCCCACACACACACACACACACAAAGTCCTCCCAGTCACCCCCACAAATCCTGATTCCCCCCACTAACACACACACACACACACACACACACACACACACACACACACACACACACACACACACACACACACACACAGAGTAGAGCCTTCCATCACCCCCTTATTGCCACACTCTGGCACCTCAGACAATAGAGCCTCCCCCCCGATGCAGACTCTCCCCTGCACAGTAACACTGCCAACACAGCTGTGGATGTGTATGTACACATATATATATTTACCTATTTGTGTGCGCATGTGAAATCGCTGGCAAATTATTTGCTCATCATGCTCTGATGACCAGAGACGGTGACAACTGAGAGACGGACAGTGGCAGGGGTGCGCACAAGAGACAAAGAGAGGGGAGAGGGGACGGACAGCAATGGAACTGATGTCCCCTCACGTGAAGGCTGCTTGGGAAGACTAAACACTGCATGCTCCTCAGTTCATCTCAACACTGCCTTTAAGTATGTGACTATCTATTATGTCCACTCACTGTCTCTTATGGCCCAACGCTAGCATAAACTAGCATTATTATCCTTTGAACACATGCATTTAGGTAATACCATATCGAATGGAATGCTACACATGGGGGAGGTGAATATGTTTACGCTATACATGGATGTGGAATTCTGTGCTGAACTACGCATAGGCTTAAAATACTAAAGACACTGCGGACATGAGATGGGAGGATAGCAGTGTGGTCTTTCCTCATTTCTCCTTAAAAGTTGATCAAGTGTTGAGAAGTACCTGACAGTTCTGTTCAAAGTCTACCAAAACTACAATAACTCCAAGTATCTTGTATAATGACTGAAAGAAAATTAGGACATTATAAAAAAGGCTCTTTAAACTTTAATTTTGATTAATCAGTGACACAAGCTCTGAGTAATGCTCTCCTTCATACCCCACTGACAGAAGCTCTGTAGCCCAACTCAGATGTGCCTGCGATGAGTGGCCCGTTTAACCCTACAGATGACCCCCGCATGACCTCTATGTGGAGGTGCCACAGCCATTTTGCTGTCAGGCCCCATGGCTGCCCATTCCAGTGCCTATTCATTATTAGCTGGGTGAATTATGCATGGCGCCAGTTAGCTTTCTGATTAAAACATCAGGCTGCCCCTGCCTTTGTGGAGCAGCCATAAAACAATGGGGGCGGTGAGCTTGTTTTTTCTTTCCCAGGAGCGGCCCAACAGCACTGCTGTGGTGGTGTGAAACATTTGCATAGTCTGGATCCGGACAAAGAGCCAATTAATTGAAAAAAGGCCCCTCGAGTAGTTGGGGGGAGGTTGGGGGTGAGGGTGGTTCTTCTTAGTAGGATTGGTCTTGACACCACACTCAGCTCACACCACTGAAACTGCTCATGTCTGGAGAGAGGCTAACAGACCGGAGGCTTACTTTGGGGCTTTTCCTTTACTCGAGGAAGAGAGCAGACAAGAGAGAGAGACGGGGAAAGGGCTCGGGAAATGGCTTCAGGCCGGACTGGACCCTCTACCCATGCACGGTGTGGGACGCCGTGGGTGTGTGTTAGGGGCAGTGCACACTCAGTACACCTGTCCTGTTTTCCACCCAGTGTTGCGCACCATTAGCTGACCTTTTTCCAGGCAGCATATCAAGTTGAAAATAGTTCAACCTACAAGTAATTACAAGTAGTGCTCTTTTTCAACCATCCCGTTGCAAGAGGTTTCCAGGTCATATGGCCCACTCAAGAGGTATGAAGAACGTGTGTGTGTGTGTGTGTGTGTGTGTGTACCAGCGTGAGTTCTGTGGTGTGTAAGCGTGGCGAGCTCTGTGAAGTAATAACAGGTGTTCCCACCTTTCTGGCCGTGCCGGCTGCTGAACTTGTCTCCGATCTCGGGCCGTCTGGTCTGCCGCAGCAGGATCTTGATGAGGAAGGCGTCCTCCGCGTTGGAGGAGATCATCACTTTCTCAATGTATGAGTCTGTGGAGCCCTTATAGCTGCAGCGGAGCAACACAAACCAACAACTCACTTCAGCCAGGAGAAAGGACTGGAAACACTTCTGAATAAGATGCTGCTGAGACTCACTGAAGGTGTGTGTGTGTGTGTGTGTGTGTGTGTGTGTGTGTGTGTGTGTGTGCTCACGTGATTGGCACATCTCTGTACTGCGGTTGGCCAGGCTGGGCAGTGCCCTCCAGTGGCGTCTGGGTGACGGTGGGCATGTACTTATTCACCAGCACCTGTTTATTCTCCACCTTCTCACCTGAAACACAACACACCACACGTGCACAGAGTGAGCTGAATAAAGACTGAATTGAGTTCCTGGTCTAACGTCTCTAAAGTCTCAAGTGCTCACCAGGGGAGCAGATGCCATCAGCATCCAGGTTGCTGTGCCTCCAAATGGGCTTGCGTGTTTCTGCGTCCAGCATGGGACCCATGACCTTGTCAAACGTCTGGTTAGTGTAGCGCTTCAGAGTGCACTTGGCATTCTTGTAGACCAGGCACCGCCCGAACCCTGAGAACATCAATCACAGAGCCATGAGGAAATGTGAACTTGTTGCAATGGAACAAAGTACTAGCGGGAACCATCTCTGAGAAAGGGGTATGGTTCATTAACAATCATTTGGCAGCAAACTACAGCTTAAAGTGTATACAAGTCAATTCAAGTCTAAAAAAAAAACCAATATCATATAAATTATTAATCAATGTGTCAATGAATAAGAAATGTTCTTTTTCCATAAACAGACTGGCTAACTTTGACTCCTACATAACCCAGGCTTTCTAGATAGAGCTGGCCCTGTTGGGTGTTGAGCACGGCCCTGTACGGGTCCAGTGGGCCGAGGCTCCCCTTGCGTCTCACCTCGGTCCAGAGAGGCCTTGTTGAGCACCAGCGCGTCCTCTATGTCGTAGCCGCTGTAGCTCATGACTGCCACCGTGGCGTTCTGGCCCGCCGGGAGCTTTTCGAAGTCGATCAGCTCGATGGTCTTGGTCTTCACCATGGGCTTCTGAGGGTAGCCCAGCAGGTACATGAGCGTGTCGATGCGGTTCCTCTGGTTGTAGCCGATGGTGCCTTCAGTTCGGGACGAGAAGATCATTAAAATTAAGGCTTAAAGTGCTTTCTGCAATGTACCACAACACAAGAGTTTAAGAGAGGAAAACTACATTCTGTACGCGTGCCGTCAGCTGTTGGGGACATGAACACGCACTCAGTCTGGGTCTCCAGGCTATGCTGTCACTATGCAAGTGGTCATTTCTGATTCAAAGCTGCTTGCGGATTCGGACACTTGATTCTATTGATTAACTCCACCAAGGCTGTCCTACCAAATTGCACTAACTACTGGAGATCAGTGTCCCTGCTCAATCACAAGCAGATGAACTCAACAATAACTTGATTGAATATCTTCATGAAGAGCATCTCAAGGAATCAACACTACGCCTACCCCAGATGGCCTTGATTTAGATCATCAATCTGGTCAAAAGGTGTGGCAGACATAATACTACATGGGTGGGGTGGGGGGGCAGGATCAGAATTACTAAGGAACACTGGGACAGGTTTAACAAACAGATAATCCTTTTTGGAGAAGCGATTGCTTGTCACACAAGCCATCCACCCGCTGAATACAGTCCTCGCTTGAGTGGTTTCACTCTGCCACTGATGGGATACATCTCTAGTGGTAGAATGTGCTTAAGCTACTTTGTTTTGACAGGGGGGGGGGGGGGGGGGTTGGTGTGGGGATGGTGGAGATTGGTGTTCGGGGGGTGGGGGGTTTGTGGGGTTCTGCTAGAGTTTGGAGCAGCAAAGCAGGGCAGTTTATGGCACAAAAGGCCCTGCCCCTTGGGCCTTGACATTTGTCAGATGCTATTATTGCACAATCAGGCTACAAGTTCAGATCCTGCCATTATGGGCCAGGGGCCACACAGATAGATTTGCACATGTATAGGACCTGTCCACACACACACACACACACACACACACACACACACACACACACACACACACACACACACACACAGCAGAGGGCACTGGACCAAATAAAGTTGCATTCCCTGTGGTTTTTTGTAAAGATTTGTGAGGGGGAGGGACGGGGAGTGGAGAGGGGTCTGAATGGTAATGGTGTGTGGTGGGCCAGCCCAGAGGTTTGGAGTCGTGTTGGTTACAGGGGCTCCCGCTCCCTCTTCCCCTCTTGCAGCTGAGCACACTGACCCCCTGCACTGGGGCCGCCGCACAATGACAGGGCCCGCCTGCGCTCGCAGACAGCGGCAGGGAAAGGGCCCCTGTACACACAGCACACAATGGGACCCCTACGCAAGCACGCCAAAGTTTGATGTGTGCGCACACACACACACACACACACACACACACACACACACACACACAAACATTATGATGAGTGTGTGCACTGGACCTGGTCAAAGTCTGTGCATAAGGATATGCAAGGCAGCCAGTGAATGCTGAGAAAAAAAGAAAGAATATTGGTGTATGTGTGGGTGACTGCTTCTATCGGTGTGTTGTGGATAGTGTCATGTTGTGTGGGTGTTTGCATGTTGTGATGTGTTCAACGTGTGAATAGGATAAAAGGATTCAAATATTAACGATTTTGTAGATGCATTTACATGGGACTACAGTGTCTGGAATTATTTGTGACTATTTCGTTTATTCCAGAAGCTGGCTATAGCAATCAGAAGGATGCCAAATCATATCGGTAAAAGTCACCATGACTACATGCAAACAGGAGAAGAATGTTGGGAATTATTCAAAACCAGCAGAATTTCAACCCAGTCATTTTTACAGGGAAAGTTGTAACATTTACAGACTACAGAATTTAGAGACATGAACAGGACTTTCAGAATGACCAAGACACTAATCATGTGTTAGACTATATAGGTGTCTATATAGATAGATCTATAGACACCTATAATGGAGAGAGTAAGGCAGAATGACAGGAGGAGTGCAATACGGAGTGAAAGTTGCTTGGCTCTGCTATTCACCATCACAGACATAATAAAACAATCATCAAAGCCTCAGTGCCTTACCCATGGCCTGCTTGCCCATAGCACACTGATAGGTGTTCCTAGGGGACTGGTTGTGATGGGGGTATGGGATGAGGCCAGCACACACACCCAGCAAAGTGAACGGCTCAATCTCCAGATGTGTGGTGGTTCTGTAACACACACACACACACACACACACACACACACACACACACACACACACACACACACACACACACACACACACACACACACACACACACACAGAGTGTTTTACTCCAAATGTAACATAGACTCATGTGTGTCCCACTGAGTGGGTTCTACAGCAGTGGCATCACTGTCAAGCTTGCATGAGGGAGAGGCCCTGTCTACAGTTCTTACTTGACGATCATGTGCTCATAAAGAGCGATGCTGCAGTCATTCTCCTCGTTCACGTCCAGATACTCCACTAAGCTCTCGTGCAGGAAGTCATCAAAGTTCCTGGGGGTGGGGGGGTGGGGCAGACAGTTGCAATTGTTAATTCATCATTCACAGTCTTTACTAAAATCACACATGCTTCGCAACATATCATAATACATGCAGAACACATGCACACATTTAATATTTAGTGAAATTCACCAAATACAAAGCTTGGAACATCAAGCCACAAGTGAAACGGAAGCCCAACAATTTCACAAGTATGTTGGAGTGTAGATGGGGGGTGGTGGGTGTAAGGAGAGAGAGAGAGCAGCACCTGTAACCCTGAGACAGCTCCTCTATGTGTCTGTTCTTGACGGCCGGCTGCCCGTTCTTCACTATGATGTAGGGTCTGAAGAGAACACAAAGAGGGCAGAACGAGACCATAAACATTGGGCAAGGTGGGTTTGGTAGCACTGATGATGAAGTGCTGATGGTATCTCACAGGCCTGTATGTCTAGCGCGTGGACAGAATACAAGTCTATAGATAACCATGCATTACCAGCTGAAAGAGATTGGCTTGTAGCCAACAGATAAAAGTCAGAGTGGGAATCATTAGAAACAGCAATAGAGCGAATGCATAGGCCCAAGAGGCATTGGATGAGTTGGCATGTTGGCATATAATACTGAAGTGGGAATAGAGGTGAATATTGATACTAAAAATAATTTAGAACCTCAATAATCTTATATAGAGAAAGAGAAAAAGTTCAAAAGGTTGAATCCACTAATTGAGACTGAAGCTTGGTACCTCCAGCCAACTGGAGGCACGTATTTGGGTTACTGCCCATCTCAGTCGATTTAGTGATTCTTTACAAGGCAGCTGAACGAAGTATAGTTTTTATATAGATCATTAGGAGCATTAATCAATATTTATGTCCATATGACCAGTATGGCCATTTGAGGAGGGGGGAAAAGATGAAACCGATGAATATATGCCAACAACAAAAACATTAGCAGTGTGATCCGAGTAAGGAGCAATAAATGTTTTTGTCATTAGATCACTTAGAGTACTCTTTCATTTCTACATACTGATCAATACCCTGCAGGTCTAAAGCAGCATCGGACATTGAGTGGGTTTGCGTACAACTCCACAGGTCTGACTCAAGCATCTCTCTCCAACACGTCAGCAGTATATACCTGCACAGTCTCCCCCCGTCTGAGGAGATGTAGACGCAGCGGTCTGTCAGGTTGGTGGAAATGGACACAAACTCGTTGATGAAGCCTGCTCTCCGCATCAGCCGGAAGGTGTTCACCAGCTTGAGGTGCTCCCGGATCACACCCAGGATATTACCTGGAAGAGGATATGGTTGATTATCTGCTCTGACTGCCATACCGCCAAGCCTGGCTTTTTGGGTATTGCGACCAGAGTGCAGGTGTATTACCCCATAGACCCAGGTTAGCAGCGGGTAACTGCTCTCTCACTTTGTTACAGAGATACGCACATCACACACACACACACACACACACACACACACACACACTCTGTCACAGAGCAGTAAGAACATAGATGCACAGAACTTGAGCTGCACTGTTGGAATGTCAGATGGCTAGTACACAGAGTACACTAATGACACAGACTTCAGCAGTGGTTTGCCAGCATACACAAAGAATGTACAGCTTATGCAAGAAGCCCTTTGTGAAGCAACATTAAACTCTGGGTTTGTGTGTATACACATTTATAACTGTGTGTGTGTGTGTGTGTGTCTATTGCCCTGTGCTGCTTTGACACCAGCTGCTTTTAATTAATTAAGCAGGAAGGCAGCTGGTTTAACGACACTTTATCAGTGCTTTAGAAAACATATACATTAATTAATACCGAAGCGCCTGTCCTATACAACATGACATTGAAAGCTAATCTTCAGCAAGCTGGTTAGCTCTGTGGTCCACAGGTTGGCTAGACTTATTATATAAGGATTTTGTTTTACAGCCACAATCTATTTGAAGGCTTCCTCTTTGTGCAAAGCAGCCTTGTTAAAGCCTTTGTGCATTTTCAAACAAAAAACATGCAACAGTGTAATTCAAGGAAACACTTTGCATGTACAGGTGCATACATGTACGTATGTACTATGGTGTGTTACAAAAAGGAAATTCAGCTCATGTGTGCTTGTGTTTGTGTATAATTTTGTCCCCCTCTCTCTGCGTATGTGTATGTGTATGTGTGTGTGTGAGTGTGTGTGAGAGTGAGAGAGTGTGTGTGTGTGTGTGTGTGTGTGTGTGTGTGTGTGTGTGTGTGTGTCTTTACCGTTGAGAAAGACCAGAAAGACGCTGGGGTAGGACAGCTCCTCTCCACAGAGCAGGTTGACGTCCTCCACACCCAGGTTGAAGGCCAGCTTGACGATGGGCCCGTCCTCCATGTCTGTGGTGATGTGCGTCATCAAGGCCAAGTTCTTCACGAGCCCACAAGCCTAAACACAACACACAGACACCTTCCTGAGGAAAAATCCCCCCAAACAACCCGCAACAGACCATCAACCAAACCCTTGCACAGTTGAAGGGCCACTATGGAAAACCGTGGGGACAGACTAACTATCATTTGTGCATTAGAAGTCCATCACATTAATGTCTGCCCAGTTTTATGCCTCGTATTGCACATTTGGAGAGTTCATTGACACTACCAATCAGCACTACAACTCATGACTACCCAACTGGAAAATGACTGCACTATCTACTTAGCTAGCTGATGTAGCATTTTAAATAAATCATGCTCAACAGCCCACTGGCTACTGTCTGTTACCCTGCCTCTCCAGTCTGTTACCCTGCCTCTCCAGTCTGTTACCCTGCCTCTCCAGTCTGTTACCCTGCCTCTCCAGTCTGTTACCCTGCCTCTCCTGTCTGATCCCCTGCCTCTCCTGTCTGATCCCCTGCCTCTCCTGTCTGATCCCCTGCCTCTCCTGTCTGTTACCCTGCCTCTCCTGTCTGATCCCCTGCCTCTCCTGTCAGTTACCCTGCCTCTCCTGTCTGATCCCCTGCCTCTCCTGTCTGATCCCCTGCCTCTCCTCTCTGTTACCCTGCGTCTCCAGTCTGTTACCCTGCCTCTCCAGTCTGTTACCCTGCCTCTCCAGTCTGTTACCCTGCCTCTCCTGTCAGTTACCCTGCCTCTCCTGTCTTTTACCCTGCCTCTCCTGTCTGATCCCCTGCCTCTACTGTCTGATACCCTGCCTCTCCTGTCAGTTACCCTGCCTCTCCTGTCTTTTACCCTGCCTCTCCTGTCTGATACCCTGCCTTGGAGCTGGATGATGCACCCATCAGTCTCAGAGAGCTGACCATTTTGCTTCAGAACGGTCCAGGATTTTCCGACTCGGACAAGTTTGCGGCTTCTCTCTTTACACATCTGAAGCGTCTGTTGTTTCTTACAGGAGCCAGTAGGTGAATGTCCACACACTGTAATAGAGGTCTTACTGTAGTAGTGAGACAACTGCGTGGGAACTCTGTTGTAATACAGCTCAAAGCACAGTGTCCATCATATCAAGATGGAGAACTTTTATCAGAGAGGGCTTCGACAATCCATAACCGACGCATTTACATTTACACAAGGGTGTTTACATGAACCACTCCTCCACATATTTAGCGGCCCTGCACAGATGTGGAATGGGGTTCAACTCGTACTCAGTGTCATCCTCCTGGTACGGCTGTCTGAGGGCCACTCACCTCCCCCTCAGGGGTGTCGGAGGGGCACAGCATGCCCCACTGGGACGGCTGCAGCGAGCGCGGCCCGCTGACCTTGCGCGTCTTCTCGAACTGGGAGGAGATGCGCGTCATCATGCCCAGCGCGGAGATGAAGGAGAGGCGAGACAGCACCTGCGTCACGCCCTGCCTGTCCATCTTAAATCTCTTCAGAGACCAGTTACCCTACAAAGGGTGAAGAGAGCGGGAGAAACAGAGGAAGGAAGAGAGAAGAGAAAAAAAAGAATAATATGAGGGTCGTTTGGCAAAAATAGATGCAATAAGAGAGTCGGGAGCAGTGGCTTTGCTGGTGCAGAGCTCAGTGGGAGTTTTGATAGGTATGAATCCTCCTCATCAGTAGTCAGTGGGCTGGCCTGACTCACTGTGGAGATGGCGTTGACCATGCCGTTGGTGATCTGGTCCTGTCTCATGTGCTTGACCACGTCAAACTGAGCCGCTCGCTGCTTGGGGATGATCTGGTCGGCGATCTTCTTCAGTTCCGTGTTGAACTTCTTAAACAAATCCTCAAACAGCAGGGACAGCAGCTGACAGACAGAGGGGAGGAGAGAGAGGAGTAAACCTGATTATTCCACACCGTCTCAACGATCTCAGACTACATCCCTCGCTTCAGTCACTGAAGCAATCCTATACATCTTCACTTTAGTCTAGTAACTTTCAATTTCTGTAGAGTGAAGTACAGAAAAACACCAGTGACTTGGATGGCAGATCACAGAACAACTCATCTAGCATGGATGTAGCATGGATGTAGCGCCCTTAATCCAAGGGTGAAACCAGAGGGGGCCAGTAGGGCAGCAAAGAATATTCCAGGATGAACTTCAGCTTGTGTAGTCATCTAAACTGAGATGCAGTCAACCCCCAAACTTCCAGCACAAACTCAACTCTCTACTGCTGAACTTTCAATAGCTGATTAATCTCTAAGGTACCGCAGCGCTCCAGAAACTCCTTTCTGACCGACGGCGCCGCGCCACCGTCTCTCGAGCAGCGTATTCATCCGCCGCCATTCACGCGGCCCATCTGGCTCTGGTGCCATCTCATTCTCTGCTTATCGGCTCGCCGGCTGCACAGGCCGATTTAATTAACAGGTGTCCCGCCACCATGATAAGCTTAACCTGGACCCTCTCCCAGGGCATTCTACACTCTAAACAGGGTCTTCGCAAAGCACCTCTTCATCTTGCCTCACTGCACTCTCACACTCACACACACACACACACACACACGGACATATTTGCATACATCAAAACAAGCGGCGGTGAAAAAATTAATAAAGAAATTAAGCTCCTGCTGCACAGCCGGGCCAATTAGTTGAATGTCAGGGAATCGTAATTGCGGAGTGAAGAGATTGTGTGTGTGTGTGTGTGTGTGTGTGTGTGTGTGTAAGCCCCGACTGAAAGGGGACCCTGCAGCTAGCAACAACCCCTCAGTTCCATCCGAGCCCTCGACCAAGAGCAGGTTGGCAGTGCTGGGGGGGGGGGGTGGGGTGGAAATTAAAAGCCTGAAGACAGACATAATTACATTATCAGAGCCTGGCGCACTGGATTAGCTCAATCGCTGGAGTCAAGGCAGCCCCGGCTCTTTTGTGGCTGCGCGCTTAAAGAACCCCGCGCGCTGGCGCTCGCACCGGCGAAGCCCTCGGATTTGGTGCCGCCGCATATCTCTTGGCCCACCCCCCGCCCCCCCTTCACCAGCCTCAAAGGCGACAAAAGCACACCGCCTGAGAACGAGGGATGGCGGATGACAACAAAAACAGGCAAACAAAGCAGCGGGAAGAAATAATTAAGGTATTAATAAAGACAGAAAGAAAGAGAGAAAGGAAAAGAGAGGGGGATAAAGGGAAAAGAGAATGGAGACAAAGAGGCAGGTGAGAGATTAGGGCCGCATATCTGTTGGCACATGCCTGTGATCAACACTCATCAATGAATGCGTGTGTGTGTTTGTGTCTGGGTGGGTGTGTGTGTGTGTGTGTGTGTGTGTGTGTGTGTGTGTGTGTGTGAGAGAGAGTTAGTGTATATTTCAGTCTGGAGACAAAACTAAATGTTTCTAAACAAAAGTTTATGCGCTTCTTCAACAAATAGATTCAAAGTAAACAAACATGAGTATGAACTCAGCGATGTTGAACACTACTAGAACCGTGGCGACGGTGCTGTACACAAACCCAGGCCTTCAAATGGAATGGAATTTTACCACCGTTAAGGTATGTTTTTGTATCTAGTTTTTGTAAAAAATGTCAAATATATCAATAATAATTATATTAATTATAATAACATAATTAGCAAGCTAGCTAGCTTTTATCAGTGCCAACCGTGGCGTTTTTGGTCACTTTAAGCCAGGACTGTTGACTGCTAGTTAACACTCTATAATGCCTCTTTGAAATGGATGCTGTAATGAAATTCACATAACAACCCCATTAGTTCACAGAGAAATAAAGATGAAGATAGAAGCACCTCACTGACACACTCACCTGGCCAGCCAACTCCAGACGCTTGTTACCATAGTAATCTCGGTCGTCGACTTTGTTGTTGTTCCCCTGGGCAAGGATGACCCTCCGCACCATAACAGCTAGATAAATACACTTCGCACGGAAGTTAAACTCTTTCACCTGGGGGACAAGGAGATTATGGGGGCATATTTAAAGCTGATGAGAATACTGACAATGTGTGTATATCTGTGTGTGTGTGTGTGTATGTGGTGGGTCTCAGGTGAGTGCAGTCCTTACAGACTAGTGAGTGAATGAATGAATGAATGAATGAATGAATGAATGTGTGTGTGTGTGTGTGTGTGTGTGTGTGTGAGTGCATGGTGGGTCTCAGCTGTGTTTGCTCCTTACAGGCACGTGGGTGAGGATGGTTGAGGCCAGCAGCTCTCTAGCCTCCTCCATCTTGGTCTTCTTGGGTCCCCCCCACATCCGCTGTCGCCGCACCTTGTTCCCGATGTACTTCAGGGCCTAGGAACAGACACACGCAGAGTTCACATCAGACGCAAGAACAGAGATGTTTAGATCTCACAAGATATTTGTAAATGTAGATTAATTAGCCTCAATCAGTATGAATACGATTAGCGGTTGTAGACCTGGGCCTGGTGCTGGTTTCCTCAGTAAGAGAGGGGGGCGAAGGCAGGAGGCTTGGGATTTAATCATTGAGTTCCATGATAATCATCATGATTCATGTTTTCTTTTTGCACCTTACAGACACAACATAGTGTCACTAATCATGTCAGACAAAAAAACTCAGTTGCCATGGAAAGCTAGTTTGAAAATGAACCATTCCAGGTAGTTTAATAAGCAACCCAGTAGACACACCGCCACTCAAAGGGTGTGATTCTAAGGCAGAGTCTGAGGTCTTGACAGGCCTTTTTGCTAACATGGACATCCACATACACACACTCCACCTGAGTCAGCGCTTGCCATGCTGACTGGTGCGCTTTGGCACGGGGGTCGGAGGTCACTGCAGCTGTGGGCTTCCTCCTCAGACCACCCACACTGAAGGCTGAGCTGCTGACTAGAGTGGGCAGCAGCTCACAGGTCCTCCCTGCCACCCAGACCCTCACCCAGAGTTTCCCTCCCCCACACGTCAGTCTATATGGGGTTACTTTCCCCTACCAGGCTAATGCTACAATTCATTCCATGGTCACAGTCTGCCCCTATCAACTGAGGAGACAATTTTATTAAAATGTGTAAATAGTTCACCATCTAATGTGACAAAAAAAATTGTGTTTACAATACTATTGTAAGTCACTGACTATATGGCTTTGGTCCCAGTACAAATAAAGGGAGCACAAAAACACTGAAGCATTCCAAGGACTACTTTCGGCGTATATTTACGCCGACTTCAGCCCTGAATGTAGATTTGCCAGGATGTCTTGCCAGACACTGAGAGGCTCTACACGACTCAATAAAGAAGCGTAATTTTTCAGCCTGCTAAACCAGCGCGTCTTGTCTTCTGGACAATGAGGCGGGTCACGTGGGCTTATCATATAACTCATTAAAGCCCTATAGAGCACAATGAGGACTACCACAGGGACAGGCCAGCCTTAAACGGACATTCAGAGGGGCTCAGGCGGGGGTTGCTAGGAGGCAGGGATGACTGCTGCTGTGGAAGCTCTCGTACCCTTCGTGGAGGTAGAGGTCTGAACCTTCGCTCACGTGTATTAAAATACAACGCAGCTAAAAATTGGCTCAAACACATGATGAAATCTTTTTTTCCCCTTTATCTGTACAAAATACAATATTTTAAATCATTGTATTCAGAGATGTAAGTAAGTATTCTAACCCTCACACAAACTAACAGACCTTTTTCCCCTCTTGATACTCCAACATTATCATAAGAACACCCTGATGTCCTTAACATTCTCTGGTGCAAAACAGACACACAAACAGGGCCTAGGCTTTTATGTCATTTTCCCTATAATTTTGCCAAAGATCTTGTTTGCTGTGAACTGACCCTGAAGGCCAGAGGCATTTGTGTGAGTCTACACCTCTACACCGTCTATACTTCTAGACCATATACAGTGGGGAAAATAAGTATTTGAACCCCTGCCGATTTCGCAAGTTTGGCCACTTGCAAAGAAATGCGTGATCTATAATTGTAATGGTAGGTGTATTTTAACAGTGAGAAATAGAATATCAACAAACAAATCCAGAAAACTGCCTTTTATAACATTTATGACTTTATTTGTATTTGATGCAGAAAATAAGTATTTGAACCCCCAAGCAAACAGCAAGAATTCTGGCTCCCAATGACCAGTTATGTGCCCAAGAAGCACACAGATTAGTCCTCATTAGGCCTAACAAGGTACACCTGATCTCAACTGGTGACGTGTATAAAAGAAACCTGTCCAAAGAATCATACTTCACACCTTCAACCTCACCACCATGGGCAAGATCAAAGAGTTGACCTAGGACGTCAGAGATAAGATTGTAGACCTGCACAAGGCTGGAATGGGTTACAAAACCATCGGCAAGCAGCTTGGTGAGAAGCAGACAACTATTGGTGCGATTATTCGTAAATGGAAGCAACACCAAACAACTGTCAATCGCTCTAGGTCTGGGGCTCCATGCAAGATATCCCCTCGTGCGGTATCGGTGATCATCCGAAAGGTGCAGAATAACCCCAGAACTACACAGGGGGAGCTCGTGAATTATCTCAAGGCAGTTGGGACCACAGTCACCAAGAAAACCATTGGCAACACACTACGCCGTAATGGTTTGAATTACTGCAGCACTCGCAAGGTCCCCCTGCTCAAGGAAGCACATGTACAGGGCCGTCTGAAGTTTGCCAATGAACACTTGAATGATTCTAAGGAGGATTGGGAGACAGGATGTGGTCAGATGAGACCAAAATCAAGCTCTTTGGCATTAACTCGACTTGCCGCGTTTGGAGGGAGAAGAATGCTGAATATGACCCCAAGAACACCATCCCCACCGTCAAGCATGGAGGTGGAAACATTATGCTTTGGGGCTGTTTCTCTGCCAAGGGTACAGGACGAGGCCACTGCATCGAGGGGACTATGGATGGGGCCATGTAACGTGGAATATTGGGCTTGAACCTCATTCCCTCATTCCCTCCCATTGAAAACACAACCTTAAGGATTTGGAGAGGATCTGCAAAGAGGAGTGGACCAAAATCCCTCCTGAGATGTGTGTAAACCTGGTGACCAACTACAAGAAAGGTCTGACGTCTGTGCTTGCCAACAAGGGTTATTCCACCAAGTACTAAGTCATGTTTTGCTAGGGGTTCAAAAACTTATTTTCTGCATCAAATGCAAATGAAGTCATAAATGTTATAAAATGCAGTTTTCTGGATTTATTTGTTGATATTCTGTTTCTCACTGTTGAAATACACCTACTATTACAATTATAGATCACACATTTCTTTGCAAGTGGCCAAACTTGCGAAATCGGCAGGGGTTCAAATACTTATTTTCCCCACTGTATACCTCTAGACTATCTATACCTGCGTCTGGGTGAAGATCTGGGCCTTCTGACACTCCTCCAGACTGGGGGCGAAGGCAGCCATCACATGCTCCTCCGTGCCGATCATCTGCACAATCTCCTGGTCACTCTCCACGCCCATCGCCTGACAGCACACAGAGAAGAAGAGGAGTGTGGTGAGATGTGTGGAAGACAAAAGAAGGGACGTTGCAGTAGACAGTCATAGCTCTCCTCTGGCTCCATATAGAAGTTTGAAGGAAACCTTGCGAGAGAGAGAGAGAGTGTACAATGCTGAAGTGAGTCAGTGGAGGTGTGGGAAATATCAGCAATACTCTGGACCCAAAGACAGGGATGTGAAAAGGTTGTGAGAAAGTATGAGTTGGGGAGCAGAGGACCTGTATATCTGGGAGATAGGGGTTAACTGCAACACTTCTGAGGCGTACCCTAAAGGCTCCGTGGTTCACTGGGGGATGCTAAGTTATGCTAGAAGCTGTTAATCATGATGCTAAAAGCTGATGTGGGTTCTGTAGACTTAGGTGCCATAAATACAACAAAATAGGTCATAGGTTGTTTGTGAACTGTTATAGTGAGGTGATAACGTTGCAGAATTAGAACACAGGACATGAAGCAAGTGAGATGACAACCACAGAAGCCAAAGCAGAGGTAGGTAAGAGGTGCAAGTGAGATTCACATACTATTAGACCTACAAAGATCCTGGACTAGCACATAGCAGGAGCTCATTTCACTTGCATTTACTTCCAGGAACACATCCGCAGTAATGAACTGAAGTTATGCAACAGCAGGTCCAGGTTTCTGTTTAGGTCAATGGGCTTCGGGTGTGTGGACTCATATCACAAAGCAGTGGAAATATTCAGATCAAGCACCGGAGAAGTGAAAGGCCGAGTCAGAGAAAAGCCAAGCTGAGGTGACTGGAGTGGAGAGGGGAGTCCCAGGGTTCCCTGACATTTGCTTATGCTAATGGGGCTGTGTGGGAACGCTGGAGCCTGGAGCTGGGAGTAGGGCGCAGCGCAGGCGCAGGGCTGAGGGCGCAGAGAGGCTGGCGGGTCTGCAGGCTCCAGAGCAGAGGCTCCACGCATTCGCGCCGGAGGCCTGAGTGCAGAGCAAACACACTTAGCTGCCAATTTAGCTTTGAAGCAATCAGAGCAGTCAGAGGCTACATTCCCATATGGATGGAGAGTGCATTGGGCTGTTGACTGGCTCACATGGATCGGGATGAACGTCCCTAATTAAGAACCCCATGTCAGGATAGAACAAGCACCAACAGATGAACTAATTACCATTAGGGCATGGGAACATATGGGAACGACATTATGCCTGGATATAATCCAACCAGCTGTTTCTAAAGTACATATCAGAATTATCCTAAAAAGATGTGCCTGTTGCATCAAGAAATTGAATAATTTAAATTAAAGTGAATGATGTCACACCACTGCATAAGAAATGTTTAATATCTATTTTCTCTGCACTCTCAACTATTACTGGAGGGTAGACGTCACAACAGGCTGTGACTAAGGTTAGTCTGTAGCGCCCTCTTCTGGCCATTCTTCATCATATCACCACCATACACCCACAGAATTTGAAGAATCATTAAATGCCACATTATGCAGTTATTTTACCGTTTGTAGGTATATTTTGTAAGCAACTCGTTTTTAGAACATCCTCAAATTCATTTAAATGTTATGGTTATGTTAAGGACAGATAAACACACCCGTCAATCCCCCTAGCCACCTAAGCTCTGCCCTATGTAGTTTTGTGATCTGGGTCTAAAACACCATGAAAATGTAAGACTAGCTTTCACAGCTCAATGTTGCCAAACACTTGCCGCTAGCAAGCTGGTTGGTTTTCATCAGCACCAGTTGTGCAGTTGATGGTGTTTGCAAAGCAATCAAGATTGGCTTTCAGCTAGTTAGTTTGATAGCTTCAGCCAAAATCTGTGTAATGTCTCTAAATAAAAAATATATAAAAATAAATAAAAGATCCCACCTTGAAGATGATGCCAATGGGTGCATCCTCTGACAGCGTGTTGTGCTTCAGGTAAAAGCGGCCCTGTTTTACAATCATGTTGGTCCTACTCTTCTTTTCATGGGTAGAGCTGTGGACAAACAACACCAGACAGACCATTAGACTGCAGATTCACACAAGAGGTCAACACTGACATAATAGCTCAGGCACCAGAAAAGTGTGATAAATAATGTGACTGACACTTTAATTTCAAACACATGAAGTTATTTTAAGAAATGTGTTTTATTGACTGGGAACATTTTCAGTATGGACAATTGTGGAGGAGAATGTGGACGAGCTAAAAGAGGGAAGATACCTGGTCACAGAAGCTCCAACTGCTCCCTTCCTGTCCTGTTCCACAATGATTCTGTTCTTGGAAAGCTGTTCCTGGATCAGAATGACCTTCTCTTGGCCTTTGACAATAAAGTAGCCACCTGCACCCAAAAACAAACAATACCAGAATCAAATCTCCCTTGAATGTGTATGAGAGCTGTGACCTCTTAAGGCTCAATATACATTTAAAAAAAAAAGATTTACTGCTGGAAAGTTTTATGCGTGCTTGTGTGTCTTTGATGGGGTTGAAATGTAACTTACCTGGGTCCAGGGGACACTCATTTAGTTTGGAGAACTCCATGGGCGTCTTTCCTGTAAGAACGCAGTTGGAACTCCGCAGCATAATCGGCATTCTGGGCAAATAAGACACATTTATTTACAACAGATGAAAAATACTGCTGGGGTACATCCAAAGGATATCTCTTAACTCCCCAAAAGGACAACAACAACCGGCATGAATACAGCTAATTCACCTTCCAATAGGCAGGGCATTTCGGATGATTCTCTGACTCCCTCGGGTGTACTCAATGTCCACTGTGATTGGTGCAGAGTATGTCATTTCTCTCAGGCGACACTATCAGGTGTAAGGGCAGACAGACAAACTGATCAGCTCCTACTTTTAGGACAAACGTCTGTTCTGGTACAGACACACAGAGGAGAGAGGCACTTCCAACCCTCTGTAGATAATCACCTCATGAGGAGACACTGGTCGTGTTACATTGAAGCTCTCCTCCACATCCGGCATGCCGACATAGATATTGAGGTATCTATAAACACAGAGATTTTATGAGTATGAATACAGGGTGAATCCTCTTGAAAACTACATATAAAAAAAGAGTAACTTACTTAAGGTACCACATTGGGTCAGCATCACTAGTGATCTTTTCATTAGCTTTCATGATCTTCTTTATCTAGGAGTGAAAGGTGGTTGGTAGTGAGAAATAGAATTATGCTTAAGAAAAAACATCTTGTCAAAGTGCCTATTCCTTGCACCGACTTACCTCCACATTGATGAAGTAATTGAAGGAGTCTATGTGTTGCTTCACGAGTCCTTTGACCTAACGATTGATATGAAATGACAGTATGAAACTTGACATTTTGTCTCTAGAACGCAAAAAAAAAACACATCTAGAAACAGTCTAGACTCGTTGATGGATTCACCTTACCACATCGTGACGTTTTGTCCTATTTTGCTCACAATACAGCTCTTATGGAAGTTTAAAGTTAATCCAAGTCAGTATTGAAAACAGAAACAAGAGACAACAGTATAATTAAGTCTCACCTTCAAAAACGCTGGGAGCAGTTTCCATTTTTCCTGGTAAAATCAGACAGGGTCCACAGTTAAGCTTCCCATTGCAAATAGCTTGCTATCTGGGCGTTTAACACTCTTTATTAGCCAGAGACACTGATAATCGAAGTTTAAATTATAGTCAGACAAAACTACTAGAACATGTTTTTTCCCCCTAAAATAAAAAGGGCCAGACAAGTCCTAATGTCAGTAACATCATGCGTTTCAATCACATCTCGTGCGAGTTCTCTCACCTCCACAGTATCTACAGGCGCCGCAAGTTGTTGATGGGACATGTCCCCGAACTCGTCGTGTAGAACGTCCATAGTTTACTCGTTCCTTGATTCACCATGTACTGTAAACCATGAAGTTGTCACCGTTGCTTTACTTCATAATTACACCTTGCAACAGCATAACATGCATCAGTCGGAAGTTCGCTGTACATGTGTAATGGTGAGTGCAGCATCGTAAAGGCGCCGTGCAGAACATTGTAGATATTAAAAGTGTTCCGGTGGACCGCTGTCCCATTGCTGATCATGGCGGTGACTTCTTCACTGGAATTTCTAAAAATGTTACCGTTCATTAAAATAGGATAGGAATGCGTAATATGTTCTACTTTCATAATTAAATAATATATTGCATAACATGTGACGACATAAACACAGTAGCTATGAGGTTAGTAAAGTTGGTAAGGAATTTTCGATTTTCAAACACAGACCACACAATTATAAACAAAATTTTATTCTTCTAAAGCCAGAGTATAGGCAGCACTATAAAAGGTACAGGGTGTACAATGTTTTGTGTTCAATGGAATATTTTTTTTAGAACAGTCACCATTTACCCGAAAAACAAAAAAAAGCCTGGTTTAAAAAGTAAGCTATAAAAAAAACCTTAGGTTCTTCAATTCATACACAGAAACGAATAAGAGAGCCATAGCTGTCAGTGCTGTGTTGTGTAAATGTGCTGCTGGGCACAGCTGACAGGGCAAGCTATTCAAGAACATCTCGGGCTGGAAAGCAACAGACATGACAAATCTACTATTGATAACATATTGAAGATTATATTGAAGATCTTAAGATGCACAACACTTAACCTCAGCACTTAAACATTACCTTTCAACCATAACTGAATGATTTAAATGCAGCTTGGTCTCAGGCATGGCCAACAGATGAGTGACAGGGGTAGAAGGAGGCTAAGTTGTGGCTCTACAGAAGTGATGCAAGTGGGGTTCAACAGGAGACGCATCTACAGATGCCTGTTGTTGCTGCTCAGCAGCTTTGGATAGGCAGTGCCGATGGAGCGGCCATGCCTGTACACCACCAGCTCCAACTGGTACTCATCCAGGTTCACCACAGCGGTGGAAGACTTAGCCGTAGAGGTGAGGAAGAGGATGGTGAAGATGGCCATCTCAAACTCAGGGCTGACCCCAATGAAGGCGCTCCCCACTGGCTTGATCAGGCCATGCCAGCTAAACTGTGTGTTCAGGACATGATCATCTGCATACGGCTGGGGAAGAGGTAATAGACAGGTTAATCAGAGAGATGCTTAGCTATGTGAAACAATATCTATTATAGTGGACTCATAGCCTGACGATGTCATACTCATAATTCTAGTCAGAATATGAGTCTGATATCGCTCCATTGGGCTGTGATTATGGGGCGTGTTTCAACCGAACCAGGAGAAAAAATGCCTCTTCGCTCAATTGGTTACCTACAACCAATCAGAACAACGTAGTATGTGACCAGGGGCAACTGATACATTACACTTTTACCGGATTCCGTAGGAAGGAAGGCAAAAAAATCTTTTCGATTGACAAATGCCTTAATCGCGTTTCTCTGTTCCTCTTTCAAAATGAATGCACTGTCAATGTCTAAATGGACTCGAATCTATACATTTCAGCTCTCCAGCGGCAGCCATGTTTGTTGAAAACGAATTCAACTCGTGTGTTGGTGACGTGGTTGGTTACGTTACTGTTGATCATCTGTCCATCATCGTATAAAGCCCGCCTTAACAATTTGATTGGTACGGCCGATATCGAGCCGCAGATAATTTCTCCTCAATGGAGTAATGCCAGACCGAACTTCCCAACCCAAAAAATTGTGGGCGGGGCTAAGTTCGTCTGGCATCCAGGCTAGTGGACTCAGGTTCAAATGAGCTAAATTGAGTGCTATATCCAAATATCTTTAACCTTGCTGAAAAACCTGCAGACTAGAATTAGCGGGTTTGCTAATGTAGTCTGGTACATCATTTGGTGATATATTGCCAACTTCTTATTGCCTTACTTATAACATGATTAATGTATGTACCTTCACAGTTAGTGTATACAATCGACATTCCTAAAATGCAAACAACTGTTTGATATTAATCTTCGCCTCTGTGCATCACTGTTCTGTTGTCACATGACTGTGTTGGCTATCTGTATGAATATTCACAGTAAGTTGCAGTTACCACATCATTGCGTGAGGCTTTGTATCCTTTGTAGTCAAGGTGCTTGTTTTTCTCCTCCATGTAGAATTGGACCCAGTTGTGGAGGCCCATGATCTCTCTGCCAAATTTGGTCTCTCCAACAAACACATGCTCAAATCCACTGGAGTCAGCACTGTCCCATAGAGAGTAAATGAGCTTGTTGAGGGAATTCCCTTGATCAGAAACATATTATAACAATAGTGTTTAACACATAAAATTCACAAGGAGCTCTAACTCACCCCCCATTGCGGTCTCTGTGATAGAGGCGGAACCACATTTCATACAGGTCGGTCTTGAAATCCCTCTGGCTAGCCCGTGCCTGGCGTTTTTCCACCAGGTACTTGTGTGCTCTCTGGGGGAGAGACATAGCCAAGGAACACCGGCATGTTAATTCAATGTGGTCTGTATCACAAATACTATTTTATACATCAGGCACAACAAGCAGATGGAGTGATAAAGCATTGTGTTGTGTTTCACTTCTTGTCCTGTTCCACCTGGGCCTGTTTATTTTAGCTGCCTGCACTGTGTACTTCCCTTTTCTCTACATTTGAGGAGTGTTCAAACATACTGAATGTTTACCACAGTCACAGCCATATTGGTAACTTTCACATTTCCCGTTGTTTTCCACAGCATAAGACACCATTAATAGCCATTATTTACGTTTACACAAGAGGAGTTGCCAACCATTACCTTAAATTAGAAGTAATGATCATGAACTGAAACGGCATTACAAGACTGTTGTCAGTAATACTCCACTATGTACAGTGATCTAGCATTCATAGGCAGAAGTAATGGTGTGTCAAAACTGGAAGGACAGCTCTTACAATAAATCATGAAACAAATAGTTAAATTGCTCCAGCGTGTTGTTTTTATCCTGCCTTTGGCAAGTGGCTTCCAAGAACAGAGTGTGACAGGACGTAACAGTATTCCCAGTGGAGTTTAACTCTGCACTGTTCATGTCAGGACAGGGAAGGATAATGACAAAAACATTTGATTTCCAAGAAGCACTGAGAGAAGCAATGAGCACCCAAAGAAAGATTGGTTTGAGGTTTGGGAAGTGAGATTCCAGGTCTAACCTTCATAACCTCAGTCTCCAAGATGGCGTCTAGAAACTGGTTGTTCTCCGTGACCTCCTCTGGGGTGATCCTCTCAGCCGTGCCTGTGGCCATCACATAGTTATCCAGTAGCTTCATGAAGCCTGCAGAGAAAACCAAGACCAACCAATACAGGATTAACAGGGAACCTATAATAAGATACTGTGCAGTCTTTAAGTAAATTGTATCAAGTGGTATCAATGAATTACAAAAGTTTGTGTTTGAAACATCAGTTTTAAACTAAATGAAGCAAAATGCTATTATAAAGTTCACGATTTATATAAAGACTTATGTAGGAAAATTGAGTACTTTTTATTGTATATTTAGTGACAAAGTTTTGGCAAATCCAATTGGCAAGCACACTGGGTTTTACTGAGCCCAGGCTTGTTTTGTATGCCAGACTTCAATTACAGGTTGTTACACAATAACATGCTGAGGCCTGTTCTGCATCAGCCCTCTCAAAGAGGCCTGTTCCAGTGAGCACTACTGAAAATATTATGCCCTCACACAACGTTAGGGTGGAGCCCCTTTAGCACTGTGGAAACTTAGAAAAAGCAGTTACACAAACACATAGTCTGTTGGGACATCAGCAAGTCTGAACAGTATTCTCTATTATATGAGATGCAATATTTTGGGGAGGAATGTGACCAAGACCAAGTATACTCACAGGAATACGTGGTTATGGTGCTAAGCTTATTCTCATCAACATAGGAGAAGAGGGGTTTTGAGGCAAAATCCCTTGCATAGGTGCTTCCATGGGTAACATAGCCTGCTTTCCCCTGGTTTCAATATAAAGTAATGGAAAGAGACTTCTTAGATTATTTCTTTTCAAAAGAACACCAAATGAACTTCAAATGCATTCATTCACAATAGAGGGGGGTTACTCAAACTTCACACCTGCAGAGAGATGGTGTAGTCTGTCCCTGGTGACAAGCGGTTCTTATCCAGTTTCCACAGCTCATTCAGAATGTTTGACAACTCCTGGTTCACATTTTGACTGCAGTACAATGGATAACATTCAGAATTCAGTTTCTGATAGCCCAGCAGGCTGTGCAGTAATGTGCTTAATAGCAGTGGCAGCATATGCATGACCATGGGCTGAGTTTGTGAACAATGTAGGCTCATTGATTGTAGGGTCACTGATTGGCAGGTGAGAATCTATGGTACATATCGGTTCATTTTAAAAGAAAGTCTGAAAAAGCATCACCAACCTTGCTGCATTTACCAGTGGCTGGACCACTGTTAACAGTATCATCAAAGTTCCAAAGCTTGCCCTGGAAGAAGACACAATATAAGTCAAAGATATCCCGTAGTAGAGGATCATTTGCAATAGTAGAATTCACCTTATTAGTTACAGTATCTTATTGCATGGCAGCACTGCATAGTTATTAACATCAAACAAAGTAACACAAGCAGCGGAAACGATCGGTACCTATGAACCATGATGCAAAGTTGTACAACTAGTAACTTTAAGAACACTTTTCGACAAAGACTGTTGGCGTCAGAAACGTAAAACCTGTCCATAACGTTAACACACTGAATTGACTCAACGGAGGATAATTAGCCACAAGGACCATTTTTCGATATAGAATGGCAGAACAACCAACAACAACAATCCCGAGAGAAGAATACTCACCCGTACGCCATGGTTAGAGTTCGGTGAATATGGCGTTATTTTAGTGCAAAAACTCACACATGCGAGGAAACGTCTATTCGAGCGAATTTCAGGTTTTCGCAAGCGTGAATTTCTTCAGAGGGAGGAAATTCAACCACTGCGAGCGCCGAGACTGACATACGCTCTCGCGAAAACTTGATCTGCTCGCTCGAATGTATGACTTTTGGCATTGTGTGGGCGGGAACCAAAGCAGGACTGGCTCTTTTCTGATTGGTCCTAATTTGACAGCAGGAGAGTCTGTCACAACTGTTAAGCTACATATGAAAACTGATATTTAATGACGAACCGAAGTAACGGTAGCCATTAAACCTGTTTTTATTAAATACTAGTGGTGATTGTGGCATTTGACCCACAATCACTTTATTTATTTCAGGAAAAAGAGTCAGTTCTGGTGACAGTCGATGTTATCGATGTTGCCAGGTAATTTAGCTTGCTGCTAGTATGAAGTGTTGAGCACTACACAGTAAACAACAGTAATTTCAGTCACAAAGTTAATTTTATTGAATTTGTTCATCATTCTTACAGTTAGTTGCGAACGTGGCTTGTCCTCTCATGTTATTGTTAAGTTGCTAGCTAGTCTACTGCTGATCTAAGATTCAGAAGATTCCTGCGCTAGCAAGAAGCCTTTGCTTGCTAACTGTTGTAGCTTGCAGTGTTGAAAGCCGTGAAAACACCCTGATCATGGAATAAATGACATTAAAACATTGAAGTCAACTTTGAAAACTCAGCAGCAAGAGCTAGCTACAACAGTTAGCAAGCAAAGGCTTCTTGCTAGCGCAGGAATCTAAAGCTAGCTAGTAGCTAGATATGTTACCTACTGGCAGATAACAGCGACTATGTCCGAGAACTGACTATTTTTTCTGGAATAAATAAAGTGATCGGGGTCAAATGCCACAATCACCACTAGTATTTAATCAAAACAAGTTTAATGGGTACCGTTACTTGGGTTCGTCATTAAATATCAGTCTTCACCATACAAAGACAAATTAGTGGCAGAACAAATACATCTGTGTCTGGGCTCTTCATCACAATGTTGGTCCATGTTTTTGAGGCATGAGCGGAATGCAACAGCATCCTGGTGTCTGCCTCTTCTTGGATAGTTTCAAGCTCCTTGAGCTCTTGAATTTCTACGGTGGTATTCATTTGGATGGCATGGCATTTGCTGCCATGTGCCATGATGGCTGTCACATTCCCAATTACATGGTCAAATTACAAATTACACAGGCAGAACAGGGATAAACAATGGAAAAAAATGTTTGGCATGTGGGGGGAAACAATGATAATTTGCAAAATGATGTATTTGAACACTGGAATACATCTGCAAAGACTGTAATTGGCAATGTGACAGTCATCATGGCACATGGCAGCAAATGCCATCCGGATGAAGACACAGATGTCTTTGTACTGGCACTGTCTTTTTGTAGCCACATCAACGCTTACCTCTATATCCACGCTGCAAAGGGGAGAGAGTCTCAGATAACAGATCTCACAAAACCTTAGGTTCTTCAATTCATACACAGAAACGAATAAGAGAACCATAGCTGTCAGTGCTGTATTGCGTAAATGTGCTGCTGGGCACAGCTGACAGGGCAAGCTATTCAAGAACATCTTGGGCTGGAAAGCAACAGACATGACAAATCTACTATTGATAACATATTGAAGATTATATTGAAGATCTTAAGATGCACAGCACTTAACCTCAGCACTTAAACATTACCTTTCAACCATAACTGAATGATTTAAATGCAGCTTGGTCTCAGGCATGGCTAACAGATGAGTGACAGGGGTAGAAGGAGGCTAAGTTGTGGCTCTACAGAAGTGATGCAAGTGGGGTTCAACAGGAGACGCATCTACAGATGCCTGTTGTTGCTGCTCAGCAGCTTTGGATAGGCAGTGCCGATGGAGCGGCCATGCCTGTACACCACCAGCTCCAACTGGTACTCATCCAGGTTCACCACAGCGGTGGAAGACTTAGCCGTAGAGGTGAGGAAGAGGATGGTGAAGATGGCCATCTCAAACTCAGGGCTGACCCCAATGAAGACGCTCCCCACTGGCTTGATCAGGCCATGCCAGCTAAACTGTGTGTTCAGGACATGATCATCTGCATCCGGCTGGGGAAGAGGTAATAGACAGGTTAATCAGAGAGATGCTTAGCTATGTGAAACAATATCTATTATAGTGGACTCAGGTTCAAATGAGCTAAATTGAGTGCTATATCCAAATATCTTTAACCTTGCTGAAAAAATCTGCAGACTAGAATTAGCGGGTTTGCTAATGTAGTCTGGTACATCATTTGCTGATATATTGCCAACTTCTCATTGCCTTACTAACTGTATAACATGATTAATGTGTGTACCTTCACAGTTAGTGCATACAATCGACATTCCTAAAATGCAAACAACTGTTTGATATTAATCTTCGCCTCTGTGCATCACTGTTCTGTTGTCACATGACTGTGTTGGCTATCTGTATGAATATTCACAGTAAGTTGCAGTTACCACATCATTGCGTGAGGCTTTGTATCCTTTGTAGTCAAGGTGCTTGTTTTTCTCCTCCATGTAGAATTGGACCCAGTTGTGGAGGCCCATGATCTCTCTGCCAAATTTGGTCTCTCCAACAAACACATGCTTAAATCCACTGGACTCAGCACTGTCCCATAGAGAGTAAATGAGCTTGTTGAGGGAACTCCCTTCATCAGAAACATATTATAACAATAGTGTTTAACACATAAAATTCACAAGGAGCTCTAACTCACCGCCCATATTGGTCTCTGTAGAGGCGGAACCACATTTCATACAGGTCGGTCTTGAAATCCCTCTGGCTAGCCCGTGCCTGGCGTTTTTCCACCAGGTACTTGTGTGCTCTCTGGGGGAGAGACATAGCCAAGGAACACCAGCATGTTAATTCAATGTGGTCTGTATCACAAATACTATTTTATACATCAGGCACAACAAGCAGATGGAGTGATGAGGCATTGTGTTGTGTTTCACTTCTTGTCCTGTTCCACCTGGGCCTGTTTATTTTGGCTGCCTGCACTGTGTACTTCCCTTTTCTCTACATTTGAGGAGTGTTCAAACATACTGAATGTGAATGTTTACCACAGTCACAGCCATATTGGTAACTTTCACATTTCCCGTTGTTTTCCACAGCATAAGACACCATTAATAGCCATTATTTACGTTTACACAAGAGGAGTTGCCAACCATTACCTTAAATTAGAAGTAATGATCATGAACTGAAACGGCATTACAAGACTGTTGGGTAGAAGTAATGGTGTGTCGAAACTGGAAGGACAGCTCTTACAATAAATCATGAAACAAATAGTTAAATTGCTCCATCATGTTGTTTTTATCCTGCCTTTGGCAAGTGGCTTCCAAGAACAGAGTGTGACAGGACGTAACAGTATTCCCAGTGGAGTGTAACTCAAAACATTTGATTTCCAAGAAGCTCTGAGAGAAGCAATGAGCACCCAAAGAAAGATTGGTTTGAGGTTTGGGAAGTGAGATTCCAGGTCTAACCTTCATAACCTCAGTCTCCAAGATGGCGTCTAGGAACTTGTTGTTCTCCGTGACATCCTCTGGGGTGATTCTCTTAGCCTTGCCTGTGGCCATCACATAGTTATCCAGTAGCTTCATGAAGCCTGCAGAGAAAACCAAGACCGACCAATTCATAGTTTTCACGTGACGTCAGAATGACCAGCTGGCGGGCAATTTTTTTTAATTTTCTTCTAAATATCTCTGTCTGGCTATAGTGGTATAGTCTGTGGTTGATGGCAATCGTAGTTGAGTGGGCGGCACTGCTCGAAGTTGTCCACTGTTTGTCGCCATTTTCGCTGTTATTTTTGCCCCCAGCTACCTATTGTAGTCACGTGACTGAAAACTATGAATACAGGATTAACAGGGAACCTATAATAAGATACTGTGCAGTCTTTAAGTAAATTATATCAAGTGGTATCAATGAATTACAAAAGTTTGTGTTTGAAACATCAGTTTTAAACAAAATGAAGCAAAATGCTACTACAAAGTTCACGATATATACAAAGACTCCTGTAGGAAAATTGAGTACTTTTTATTGTATATTTAGTGACAAAGTTTTGGCAAATCCAATTGGAAAGCACACTGGGTTTTACTGAGCCCAGGCTTGTTTTGTATGCCAGATAGCATACAAATAGCATACGAATTTTTCTGTCTGAGCCCGACCCGCGTCCGACAGAGTAATAACCGAGCCCGGCCCGAGTCCGACAGCCATTCAAATATTTTTTTTCCGAACCCGAACCGAGCCCGACGGAATACATTTCTCAACTGTTCATACTAATGCCACATTTACGTATGTTTTTTATGAATAGCCTGGCTTTATTAAACTCGGGCATCAACAGATGAATGCTCGCTCACACAAACAAGCGCTGTTAAACGCACAAGCGTGCACAAGAAAGCCAATAAGCATATTGAAATTAAATGATTCACATTGCAAGAACGCCTTGTAAAATGGTGCGGCACGGGTGTGGTAATGCTAGAGAGAGAGAACGGTGATGCTTAAGAATAGTTTGGATGTAGAGACAGGAGCCAAAAACGTATGTGCTGTAGAAGTGTGTGAAGAATAAATCCTCAGAAAGAATACAGTGGGCATTTATTTACTAACCAGCAGCAGACAGAAAGGAAAGGGAATTAACCGTGAAGTTAAAAACATGTAATACTAAGTCTCCCCTGCAATCTCCAACTACGGTCAGAGACAGACAGCGGGAAAGGTTAACAAACGGAATGAAATAGCCTACACATTATACACGCTATGCCTTAATAAAACTTGTTATATTTTACACCAAAGGAGGCACAACAGACAAGTCTTACCATTGAAGATCTTTTTTTTTCTTGAAAAATGTAAGTGCACGCCAACGTTTGTTTTAAAACTATCTACATAGTCCAACCATCGAGGTTTAATCCATGTTGTTGTGGAGAAAGAGGATTGCATCAATCATATTTCATTAAAACTTCACACTTCTTACATTGGACATATCCAACAGCCTAATTAGAATCCGCATCGACTACTAAGCAGAAATATCTCCATACAGTAGACTTCCCTTCGTTTAGTATCGTTTTAAACTCTTCAGATGACAGTTTCTCTTTAACTTCCTTGTGATGCCATTTTGCCACCTGTAATCGCGTTGTCACAGCTAGGACATAAACAAATTCCCGCCACGGGAAGAAGGCTGTTATCCTAAATGTGATTTATTTTATTTTTCAAAACGAACTTCTGGATCATGTGAAGCAGACACGTTGACTTCACTATTTATTAAGATATTTTAAATATGGAATGTTAAATGCATTATCGTGCTGATGTGTCCGAGCCCGACCCGAGCCCGGTTATAATTTCTAAATATTTGTCCGAACCCGGCCCGACCCGTCGGATCCCGACGGGTTCCGACGGGCTCGGGTCGGGTATCCATCCTCTAATGCCAGACTCCAATTACAGGTTGTTACACAATAACATGCTGAGGCCTGTTCTAGTGATCACCCCTGAAAACGTTATGCCCTCACACAACGTTAGGGTGGAGCCCCATTAGCACTGTGGAAACTTAGAAAAAGCAGTTACACAAACACATAGTCTGTTGGGGCATCAGCAAGTCCAAACAGTATTTTCTATTATATGAGATTCATTATTTTGGGGAGGAATGTCACCAAGACCAAGTATACTCACAGGAATACGTGGTTATGGTGCTAAGCTTATTCTCATCAACATAGGAGAAGAGGGGTTTTGAGGCAAAATCCTTTGCATAGGTGCCTCCACGGGTAACACAGCCTGCTTTCCCCTGGTTTCAATATAAAGTAATGGAAAGAGACTTCTTAGATTATTTCTTTTCAAAAGAACACCAAATGAACTTCAAATGCATTAATTCACAATAGAGGGGGGTTACTCAAACTTCACACCTGCAGAGAGATGGTGTAGTCTGTCCCTGGTGACAAGCGGTTCTTATCCAGTTTCCACAGCTCATTCAGAATGTTTGACAACTCCTTGTTCACATTTTGACTGCAGTACAGTGGATAACATTCAGAATTCAGTTTCTGATAGCCTAGCATGTGGGAGGCAGTAATGTGCTTAATATCAGTGGCAGCATATGCATGACCATGGGCTGAGTTTGTGAACAATGTAGGCTCTTTGATTTTAGGGTCACTGATTGACAGGTGAGAATCTATGGTACATATCGGTTCATTTAAAACAAAGTCTGAAAAAGCATCACCAACCTTGCTGCATTTACCAGTGGCTGGACCACTGTTAACAGTATCATTAAAGTTCCAAAGCTTGCCCTGGAAGAAGACACAATATAAGTCAAAGATATCCCGTAGTAGAGGATCATTTGCATTAGTAGAATTCACCTTATTAGTTACAGTATCTTATTGCATGGCAGCACTGCATAGTTATTAACATCAAACAAAGTAACGCAAGCAGGGGAAACGATCGGTACCTATGAACCATGCTGCAAAGTCATAAATCTAGTAACTTTAAGAACACTTTTCGACAAAGACTGTTGGCGTCAGAAACGTAAAACATGTCCATAACGTTAACACACTGAATTGACTCAACGGAGGATAATTAGCCACAAGGACCATGTTTCTGTATAGAATGGCAGAACAACCAACAACAGCAATCCTGAGAGAAGAATACTCACCCGTACGCCATGGTTGCAGTTCGGTGAATATGGCGTTATTTTAGTGCAAAAACTCACACATACGAGGAAGGTTTTCGCAAGCGTGACTTTCTTCAGCGCACTCAATTTTAGCAGCCGCGAGAGGAAATTCAACAACTGCAAGCGCAGAGACTGACATACGCTCGCTCGAATGTATGACTTTTGGTACTGTGTGGGCGGAAACCAAAGCAGGACGGGCTCTTCTCTGATTGGTCCTAATTTGACAGCAGCAGAGTCTGTCACGACAACTGTTAAACTCCGCTATGAAAACTGATATTTAATGACGAACCGAAGTAACGGTAGCCATTAAACCTGTTTTGATTAAATACTAGTGGTGATTGTGGCATTTGACCCACGATCACTTTATTTATTTCAGGAAAAAGAGTCAGTTCTGGTGACAGTCGATGTTATCGATGTTGCCAGTAGGTAACATAGCTATCTACTAGCTAGCTTTAAGCTTGCTGCTAGTGTGAAGTGTTGAGCACTACACAGTAAACAACAGTAATTTCAGTCACAAAGTTAAATTTATTGAATGTGTTCATCATTCTTACAGTTAGTTGCGAACGTGTCTTGTCCTCTCATGTTATTACATTTTATTGTTTAGCTGCTAGCTAGTCTACTGCTGATCTAAGATTCAGAAGATTCCTGCGCTAGCAAGAAGCCTTTGCTTGCTAACTGTTGTAGTTTGCAGTGTTGAAAGCAGTGAAAACACCCTGACCATGGAATAAATTACATTAAAACATTGAAGTCAACTTTGAAAACTCAGCAGCAAGAGCTAGCTACAACAGTTAGCAAGCAAAGGCTTCTTGCTAGCGCAGGAATCTAAAGCTAGCTAGTAGATAGATATGTTACCTACTGGCAGATAACAGCGACTATGTCCAATAACTAACTATTTTACCTTGAATAAATAAAGTAATCGGGGTCAAATGCCACAATCACTACTAGTATTTAATCAAATCAAGTTTAATGGGTACCGTTACTTCGGTTCGTCATTAAATATCAGTCTTCACCACACAAAGACAAATTAGTGCCAGAACAAATACATCTGTGTCTGGGCTCTTCATCACAATGTTGGTCCGTGTTTTTGAGGCATGAGCGGCATGCAACAGCATCCTGGTGTCTGCCTCTTCTTGGATAGTTTCAAGCTCCTTGAGCTCTTGAATTTCTACGGTTGTATTCATCTGGATGGATGGCATGGCATTTGCTGCCATGTGCCATGATGGCTGTCACATTCCCAATTACATAGTCAAATTACAAATTACACAGGCAGAACAGGGATATAAAAAAACAATGGAAAAAATGTTTGGCATGTGGGGGAAAACAATGATAATTTGCTAAATTATGTATTTGAACACTGGAATACGTCTGCAAAGACTGTAATTGGCAATGTGACAGTCATCATGGCACATGGCAGCAAATGCCATCCGGATGAAGACACAGATGTCTTTGTACTGGCACTGTCTTTTTGTAGCCACATCAACGCTTACCTTTATATCCACGCTGCAAAGGGGAGAGAGTCTCAGATAACAGATCTCACAAAACTGCACAGCCATCTTGGACAGGAGAAGTGTGACGCCCTTGTAGGTCTCCATTTTCTGGGTGTGATACAGTCAGTGCTCTGTATGGTGTTGGAAAAATTCAAAGCATACAAAAAACTAAATTCAAAAAAGGAATACATTGACCTGTTTCGGCAATTGGAAGAAAGTGTCACACCATCAGAAGACCTCAAACAGGCACTGCAGGCATTCACGTGTGACCTCTATGGACTAAGTTCTCAGGACATCAATAAGGTCAGGGCTACATTGTTGAAGTCGGGCAGATGTTCTGAGCGAGACTTGCCTCCAAACCAGGACTCTCTGCACAAACATATTCAGCGGGCAAGCAACCAGGCTGCAGTGCACAGGAGGAGCCTGGAGTGTTACTCAGACATTCCTCCTCAAATTAATCATGGCTGGAAGATGGCTGGGGAGCTCTATGAGGTGGACTGGATGTCACTTCCACCAGCTCCAGAGGCGATCCTTGAGCTTGTTCACTGCTCCTGCAAAAAAAAGAAACTGTGTCAGGGGAAAATGTACATGCAAAGTGTATGAGCTGCCTAGTACCAACCTGTGCAAGTGCACAAATTGTGATAATAACACCTTAAAAAGAGGACTAGGGAGAAATCTCACCCCAACCTTTGCATTGTGGCTCAGGAGAGATATCCCTATCCACATTTTCCCCTTACATTTCCTTTTCCCCCTTGATGATTAAATATTTCTTAGACTATAACGTTTTGTGTTGCGTGGTTTATGAGTCTACCATCGACTCCATACAAGGTGAATAACGTTGATTAAACTTGACAGAGAAAAGGTTAATGGGGTATTAACAAATAGCATAGCTAACAGTAGGCAAGCCTATATAGTACAAACTGCGGCTCGTTAGCTAACTAAAACTATTAACACCATCACTCACGTATGAAAAAGACGGTTAAGAAAACAAACATGTTTCAAAACGGCCTTATACTGATCAAATTATTACTTACAACACGTCTCCATTTCAATGGGTTGGAGCTGTCGCGGCGGCAGTGAAAGATGTTGTAGTGGCACTCCGTTACCACAATTTTGATATCAGTCTTAGAAACTATTAATTGACACGCGAGTGAGACAGGTAAATCTTCCATAAAAAATGTTTAGAACATGCTCAATGTTTTGGAAAACAGGACCGATATAACATGCAACAATTCTTTACAACCAGACAATAGAATTCACTGTATTGAGTTTCATATTGAGTTTGAGTGAGAATGCATGCAAAGGTATGCAGCCAGCCTGTGGGAAGTACAGCAATATTCCCTGTGCAAAGCAGATGCATTACAATGTTTTGGCATTAGACTCGCAAAGATGACATTTGCACAATAACCTCAAAACGGTTTACATTTTATTCTGACACTCTTTTATAAAACCAGGTTTTTAACTCCACCAATATCTGTCATATAAGAAAAGTGCCATTGTGCTGCTGGGTTATAAAAAGGGGGCTCTAGATATTGTTAATAAAAAATATTTCCAGGAACCAGCTTGTAGGTAGTTGAAAATGCAATGAGATCACGTTACTTTAATATTGTTTACACTTTGGATGGAATCAGGGGTTTCACAACCTTAACTGTTAAATACACATAGACAGATGAAATGCATCTGGTTAAAATAGGAGACTGTATTTTGTTTGTGAAGCAACCTGTCAGCTCCACATTGAAATGAAAACATCGGAGTGATGCTGTGTTGTAATAGGAGTGTTAAAGTCATGGCCCTATTATAGCACAGAGACTATGAGCTTTATAGGGGGGATGCTGAGGGGGACCAGGTATGCAGACTGGCATTGCCCCACGGGGACAGGGAAGGGGTGAAGGTTGGCACAGTCATTTGCGATCACAGCAGCATCTGGAGGTGCAGGCGCTTTGGCACGGTCCCTCACACGTTAGAGTCTTCCTCAGTCACACTGGGGTTGGGGGAACTTCAGATCTCCTTAAACAGCTCATCATCTTTCGTTATTGATTCCCTCGGAGAAGGCTCCAATCTGCCTAACTGTGCCCTCGGAGTCCTTCATCTAATAACACATACACAGTTAGAACACAGTCTGTTCCTAGTCCTAGAGATGGAATATTTGGCAGACAGAATGACAAATCTGGTCATAAACTCAAGTTGTGTCACTACTGTTGTACTATCTTTACCAATTTTGCATGACTGCTTATGATCTTACTTGATTATGTTACTGGCTTAAGTTGAAATATACAAAAATTTTCCCAAGTAAATTTGATTCTGTATTAATTTGTATAACAAACCTAACCTTGTATTGCTGCAGTGTTTACTGTGGTCAGTACTTGTCAGCAGCCTACAGTATATAGATAGTATGGACTACTCAGGACTACATGACCCATTTTAGAAGACTGCACCAGTTTTAGATTATGAGGCCCCATCCAGACTTCATCACCTGTTCTAGCCGGTCCAGGTCATCCTCGTAGATCTGCAACTCCATGTCCCGGTAGCCCTTCTGGAAGCTGCGTCCCTTAGGCATCTCTACATCCATGGGGCAGACATACTCCTCCCCATCCTCTTGCTTCTTCTTCCTCAGGGTGCTGAAGCTTCCTGGGCTGGAGACAGACGAGCAGCACCGTATTTAGGGGGATGAGGGAACTTACACAAACACTTACAGACCAACCCAGTCCTGCATCACTGTGTCAAAAAGCACAATTTAGTTTTGGGGCAAGTTCCATTTTGTTTTGAGGAAGAAAAAATCCTAGCTATCCTATATTTGGGGTTGGTAGATCCATATTGTAGGAAATGATACATGGAATATGAATATGACTTCAAAACGTAATCTAAGCAGGGTCTCCCAACCCTCATTCTGAACCTCATAGACAGTGCTGCAGACAGACTGTTGTGTCTGCACACTCTGTGGCATGGTGCATACCTTGACCTTGGCGGTGGCAGTGAGGAGTGTGTAGTCGGGGTGCTCCACACAGTCCTGCTTACACAGTCCTGCTTAGACTGTTGGGCCTCGCTGCCCACCAGCAGGGAGAAGTGGGTGGCCAGGATGTGAATGTTAGATATATCAAGTGCCAAGAAGATGCCAGGGATAACTATAGACATCCATCATCATTTAATCACTTTCAGGAGGTCTTTAGAGTTTTCTGATTCCTCAGCGCTATACATAATGCATTGTTTTTTCTTTTAAGCCACAGTCAAGTAGCTAAGCCTCAATTGAAATATTTATTCAATGAATAATTCTCAATGGCACAACATCACTAGATGTGAGAACAAAATGATGATGATTTAATGGCACATTCTGGAGCACATGTCTTCAAGGAATTGAATAGAAGTGAACCGAAAAGTGTTTTGCCATGAAAGTGAGCTGGAAGTCACTGGACTTTTAAATTTCGCTTACAGCCAAAGCATTAGAAAAGGTGACAGGGTGACTGATCACCTCTCAGTAGAGCTAATTTGGAAAAAAAATGGTTGAATGTAACTGCAGGCTATAGCTCTATTTATGGATAGTGAGGATTCTTGGTCATTGATTCTAAACATCAATCACTTTGCCATCTGTGGAAACATTCCTGGACCTGGAAACATTTGCTCACATATTAATTAATTCCAAACCAAATGTAACATTTCATTGTTTGAAATTGATATAAAAAAATTCTTGCTGTTTTACATCAGTTGCTGTCTTTGCCCTCGCCACATCCAGGTATGGAGTCTGCTGGAATCCATGAGACCGAGTACAACGGCATCATGAAGTACGACATTGACATCCCTAAAGATCTTTATGCCAACAATGTCCTGTCTGGTGGTACCACAATGTTTCTAGGTATTGGTGACCGTATGCAGAAGGAAATCACTGCCCTGGCTCCCAGCACCATGAAGATCAAGGTAAAGCACCCCATATCATTAAGCTACGGTATTTCAAATATTATATAGTATTGCAAGGTAATGCAAAGGACAACAGTAAAAAAGGCCAAGCTGTTTCCCTAAATTATTTAAAGTAATAGTTTGACTAAGGAAATTATGTTTATATATCTTCGGTGGGATCATACATAGCTCATATAAAAAAACTATTTTCACTCCCCTGCTGAGAAAAGCCTACATCAGTATTGATGGATTTCCATGCATTTATCTGTAAACAATCACAGTGTCTCAGTTCACAGTCACACTGTATTATGTCAATTTGGAATTTCTTTATTCCAGATGTACTATTTCTTTGTACTCACAGTACTTTCTCAGTCAGTGTAGAGAGCTGTGGATTGGTGTTAACTGAACTGAGGACTCATGTGTGTGTTGTCTTGTAGATGATTGCCCCTCCTGAGTAAGTACTCCATATGGATTGGTGGCTCCATCCTGGCCTCCCTCTCTACTCCCTAAGCAGATGTGGATCAGCAAGGATGAGTATGAGGAAGCTGGACCCTATATTGTCTACTGGAAGTGCTTCTAAATGTCAGGACCCCCCTTTTTGTCAGCTCTCTTTGTGTGCTTCTTGTTTTCTGTCTTTAGTCTTACCCGTCTCTCAGCAGTTGTTTATCTCAGACCCGTTTGTCATCATTATCATGAACATCTTCATGACATTTCGGTTCCAAACCTTGGCAAAATACTGAATAAACTGAGGACAAATCGTTTACTTTCTAACAAAGTTGTTCTCTGTGGCCAGAAATCTCCAATCAACTACATGGGGGTGGTTTTGGATCACAAATGGACTAAATGCTATTGCACCCACTGTGTCCACTGGGTGGCAAAAAAGGACCATCCACACCAATCAAGGTTGATAGAAGATCTTCCCCCACAGGGAGAAGTTTTTATTCCAGTGGTGAAAGTAAGTGATGTCTGATGATTGCCATTGATTGGATGTAATGGCTCTGAGTGAATCATATGTTTACAAGAGTTTGAGTCAATTGATCTGTGGTTCTTTTTCCACATTTTTCAGATTTTACAATCAGTGGGAAACATAATCAGAAAACGGGTCGGTAAATCTAGGACAGAGCACTCAGTCTCTTGGTGGCATAAAATATGTTTTATAGATTAATTCCCTATCCATCTCTCATGGAAAGCTCATCAGGGGAAACACGCTACGGAGACTCAGTGGTGTCCATCCTGTCATTAGACACCAACCCTTTTCTATCCACATTCCATATGAAACAATAAATCAAAAACAATTTAAAAAAGTTTGAAAAATGAATCCCTTTGAACTTACAATACAGTCTTAAAGTCAAACTAATTGTCAACAGCTACAAAATGTTTGAAGCTACAACTCAGAAACATTCATCCTCTTCCTTAACTCCTCATGACCACTTTTTGCACACAGTAAATTGCTTCCCAAACCTGCTGGACCTGCCTCTATGATGTTTCCATTTATAAATCCAATTGCAGGCCTAGTTCTCTGCTGCTGTCACGATCTGAGAATATGATTTCTTGTGGAGTGTACGAGAAGGTCATGGTGCCAGACCCGGTAGTCGAATGCTTGCTGCTGTGCTAGCTGCCTCTGACCCAGTTCTGACTGCCAGAGGAGTCAAAGACAAATGAAGGTGAAGGCATCTGAGAGGGCAAGTGATTTATGCCCCACAAATCGTCTCTTGGGAGCAGTGCATGGGGGAAGGAGGAGGTGGTCATTAATTTAGCCCACTGGCAGTCACAGGTAGTTTTAAAACATGCACAGCATGATCATGCACATCGACCACATCTTGGAGTTCTGACGTCAACTGCTTGTGCCGAAGGTAAAAATTAAAGTGTATTTGTCATTGTAGTAAAAAGCCAATAGATGTCACATTCGTGTCGCTTGGATCCAAACGTGTCCACACAAGCTGCTTTAATTACATTTCCCGGCTCCTCCTCCAATCGGCAGCATCTCTGAGAGCTGTTTGTAGTCCATGTACCGTTTGATATTTTCTCCCCCTCCCTCCTGGCTCCCGCATCTACTGCAAGAGCGGCACACATACACACGCAGCCACCTCCTCCTGCTTGTAATGCGGAGAAAAGCCGTTTGCCTCATATCGCGCTCTCCGAAGGTAGGATCTCAATTATCATCTTTGTTTTGGAAAAGAAAAAAAGTCGTTCTTGGGAGCTCGAATGGTTTTACCGTTTTCCTCTTGTTTGGAAGACTCACATTTTCTCAATACAGGGAAAAGTACAGCAGAAAGGTGAGCGTTTTGGCTTTTTTTTCTTAAGCAGTGCATTTGTGGAAAGTGGCTAGTGAAAAACTTATTCAGATGCTTTATTTGTTACATTTACTCAATGTGCACCTCTGTGGTAGTTGCACGTACTTTCTGTGCGAAACTTCGTTTTTGGTGTGTAAATGAGTATGTGAAATACACATACGTCCAACTGTGTAGTTCATTTTATCTCTGCGATGAAAACTTTGCTTGATCTTTTCCTTTTTGTTAGACCACTGCATTGTACTGCGTTAGACCCATATACCATGTTTCCTTGATGCCTCTGGACATTACACTTTCTCTACCACAGTTCAACCCTCCTGGAGCTTATCATTGATTACCACGGAGTTCCAATTACCTCAGTCATAATTACTGGAAGCAGTTCATTCTGTTGTGGAATTATCCTTAGATTGCGAGGTCCACTTCATTTTGGTTCTGCCTAGTCTCAATGGGGAGGAGAAGATGTGTATACTGGACCAAACCCCATCATATGAGAGCCCACGAAGAATGGGGTCATTTTATCTTAGGTACGCGTTTCTCATACCACTCCAGTGTGGTGTATTGTGGAGATTGCTTTGGTGCTGAATTACAGGATTTTCAGGGAAGCTGAGGGAAGGAAGCAATCTTTTGCAGGAAGGTTATTAGGTTATCAAACTGGAGGAAAAATCTTGGTGTGTTAGATATGTAAATTCAAGATGAAGGGTTGTAAAGTGGGTCTAGCCAAGACATAAGACTCCTTGTATACATACAGAGAGTGCCTACCCATGTTCCTCAGAGTGAAATTACAAACAAGGCATTTTGTATGTGGTTTGTTGATGGTAATTGAAAGCAAAGATCTTAATGCAATTATTTCTTTATGACCACAGTCTGCAGGTGACATCATTTATAGGTAAGGTGAGATAAATGATGTTATGGATGCCTTATGTCGACCAACACATTTGACTTTAAATTAGCTAGGTTTTTTATCAACACAGACTTTGTAAGATACAGACAGGCAGCAACATTCTCATTTTTTTTCTGAGAAAACTAAATTCCCATTGATCAGTCACTGCTTTTAACTTGCTTTTGTTTGATCTCCCTTTTGGATGTATGCTCTAAGCTCGTCCTCTCCCTCCTCTCAAGTAGTAGTAGATTGTTTTTGATATTGCTGTGAATGGATTTTGCCTGCAGAATAACTGCATTCCCTGGCAGTGGCTGTCTGAGATAATAATCTGCTTGTTTCTCAGGTGATGTGTGTTTTTTTAGGTCAGCATTATTCAGGCATGCGATATTATGCATACATGGAGCTTTTCCTGCTACTGTACTGACTGGGGTCTCCAGGGCATAGCACACAGCGGCTCCATAGCAACTGGAGGGGACAGTTACCAATAGTTACACCCATCGATGTGTAGGTTTGAAAACACTGTGTGTCCCCCATCCCCCAAAAAACTTCAGACCCATCAAATGCATTGAGATCATTTTTACCAAAAATGAGGAAGTTTGGCTCATTGAAAATGGCAAAAATCTCAAATCAAAGCAATGGCATACATTTTTAATTATACTAATGCTGTATTCATATTATCTGCTGTGAACTTTAGCTGGTTGCCAGCTGTGTGTTGCTGGATGGGCTGTTGAGTATTGTATTTGTGTCTGTGAGAGGGAGAGAGAGCTGTGTTTTGGTGAAGGCAACATGCTGAGGAGAGAGACTGTGCTGGATCACTGCACGTAGCCCTCGCCCTGAGAGAGTCCAACACCTCCAGCATATACAGGAGGAGCATGCTGTTAGAACTTCTCTACTGATAAACACACACACACACACACACACACACACACACACACACACACACGCACACACACATGCATACACACATACACAGAGACAGTCAGAGGAACATATGCCATTTACATATACCAAATACCATATACCATCGCACACTCACAGACACACACATTTAAATTCTATTCTATTGCTCCTACATACAGACAGTAACACACACACTCTCTCTCTCTCTCTCTCTCTCTCTCTCTCTAACACACACACACACATGTAAAAAGAGAGCGATCATTTTGTGAATTCACTGTAGACTGTAGAACAAGTGGATACTTCTGACACATCTGAAAATTTAATGGAGAGTACCACAGCATACTGTTCATGGGAATGGATATCGTGTACTCCTGTATTGAGTCTGCTTGCTTTAACTGAAGCTGCCAACACAACCGCCTGCCTTGTTTGTTTTTCAGTTTCTTTCACAGAAGTACTGCAGTATTTCTTGACCCTGCAGGGTTTGTTATGATAGACTCTACCAAATATATCTACACCAATTTTTTGAAAGAAAAGGCAATTTTAAGGCACTTGTCTTTGGGGAAGAACAAGAAAGAACAAAGAAACAAATAAGAGATCCCAGTTGTCCCCTTTGAATTCTGTGATGCTGTGACAATTTGATCATAGAGTGCATTCCTTATGTGATCCATAGATTAGATATGGAAGTCAGTCTTAATGTACAAGTATACAATGCATTCAAAAATACCCTTTCAAGTTTTCCAAGTTTTTGTTGTGTTTCAGACTTGTCTCTTCAGACTTCAGACATCCTAAAATGAATTCAGTTAGTTTTTTTCTCATCAGTCTACACACAATACTCAACAATGACAAAGCAAAAAAAAATCTTTTAGAGTCTTTGAACTATTTTGGCCACAGTTCCCATACACCATCAACTGTGAGACCTTATATAGACAGGTGTGTGCCTTTCCTAATTATGTTATTATTAAGTGAATTCAATTAGGCACAGATGGACAAGTTGTAGAAGCATCTGAAGGACCATTGATAGAAGTAGGATGCTCCAGAGCTCAATTACAGGTGTCATAAAAAAGGGTCTGAATACTCAGTAATGGAATGGAATATCTCAGTAATAAATTAACAAAGCACTCCAAAAATCTGCATTGTCCTTGTGGAGAATTCTGTGTAGATTGGTGAGGGGAAAAAATAATTGAATCCATTTTAAGATGAGTCTGAAACATGACAAAATGTGGAAAACTTGAAAGGGTCTGAAAACTTTCCATATGCACTAGATGTGCGTTCTTCAGTTATGTCATGCTGATGAGCCCAGAAAGAGAGCATTTTACTTGTCAGCAATAAGTAACAAACACAAAACAAAAATGGGAATCCAAACACTGGTAGCAGGACTCACAGAGTGGCAAACACACGTGATAGTGTGGAAAAATGACAGTATTCTGGCTCAGGACGTGGGATCCATCCAAACATTATTCTAATGAGGAAGGTGGACCGGTGCACTGCTAATTAGCTACAGATAGGCGCATGCCTGGACTCTGTCTGGAATGTCGTGTTCAATCTCTACAGTGTGAAAGACATATCCCAACACAGAACAAAAAACGAACAGTTCAGGAGCACTGAATTTTGGCTCTGGCCACACACTTTTTATTCCATGAACGTTCAAGAGAAGCTGTAAAATACCAGAGAAGCATTTGATTTAGTGTGTGTTAATGGTGATGTAATGTCCTGAACCTTTTAAACACTAATGCTAATTAAAGTGGTGAAGAGCCATCAAGGACATTAGAAGTTATTTCTCTGAGCTCACCAGCGTTTTGTATTTCATGCAATATATACCTACGGGCTCAATTACTTTTGTAAATTTACCAACCACAACCCAACTAAACTTCTTAATTGTAACTTTTTCAAAACGAATTGCTTTGACCAATCTGGGGTGCGTTTCCAAGTTATGGCACTTAGCGTTCTACGAAGACTTGAAAGATATACCTCACTGAAGATGTTTATTTTTCTGTGTTTCCCAACCAATCTGTTGAGTTCCCTAGACCCTAGAAACCTTACGTATACCTTAAGAAGCTGCATCCATGTTTCTTGAATCAGTTGTCAATCACATAGGCCATGCGTGAGAAGGATATGAGTCAGATTGGAGCACAGGTGATCATTATTAGAATGAACAAGAAATACTATGCACGTCAAAATAAAAAAGTTCCCAAATCAGGACAGTTGCAGGTTAGAAGTTTAGATTTGTATTCACTAGAGATTCAAAATGAACTACTAAGGTATAGTGATTAAGGTATAGCTAAGAGGGGTGCAGGCCAACCTTACCAGAGTCTCTCTTGGGGGTCTTAAGGAATTCCTTAATGAAAGACGCTCTGGGAAACACCTCAAAAAATGAAGGTACATCTTAAGGCACATCTAACGAATGAAGTAGATAAGAGGGCTCTTCGAAAAGCACCTCAGGCCAGTAAAAACCTGAAATACTTTTTTTCACTCTTCCTGATAAGACTTGGAATTGACTACAGATGCATCTACCTGACTAGGTTTCTCATTCAACTCGAATGGCAGATGAAGACCGTCTGAATTCATGCTGTGAGCCCCCCTTTGCACTGACATGCAGGGGAAATGTAACCCTCCACTATGTGATGTAACCCACCACTAAGTTAGCCAGAGTTCTCTCTCTACCCACCCACCAGGTTTCCATGATTCTGACTTCATTCCCACCTTCAGTCAAAATACAAAATATATACATAACAAAAACGCAATGCAAGTAGTCCACACACACACACACACACATAGAGAGAGAGAGAGAGATACATACCAGAACAAACCCAACACACAAATCAATTTAAATTTTATTTTAATACCCTATAGTGTCTTGGATTTTGCGTTCTATATTTGTTTTGCCTATTGTATAAATGCTTATAATCATTAAAGAGGACTCATTATCTTTTTCGTTTCCCCCCTGTCCTTTAGTGTGTTGTATAGCTTTTCCCTGTCCTTTAGTGTGTTGTATAGCTTTTTGCGTGTGTAAGCAGTCTGCAAAGTTACAAAACCCACAGGGAGTAATACTCTCCCACAGATACCACTTTTGTCAGCTGCCTGAAACTCCTTGTTGGAATACCAGCCTTTTCTTCTGTTGCATGATGACGCAACACAATCTCATAACACAATGCTTATTGGCCAATGACGATGTTAGTCCTGCGGAGCTGACCAATCAGAGCAAACTTTAATACAATAAAGAACTGGAATAAGCCTTACAGAATAGAAAATGAATTGAAGGAGGAAAGGAAAAAAAAACTAATCCCTGTTAATTTACATGAAACATTTTCATTGAGGTATTGGGTTCTAGAGAATAACAGTATAAGGTAATTGTCCACTATTATAAATGAGGGTGGGCGAGCCTTGAGATACTTGTTTCTTATCTTAAGATACTGCATATTTACAACTTCAGGTACAGCCAATTCTCTTTGTTCCCCCCAGTCTCTCCTGCTAACTAGCTGTAAAGTGTATTATGTGTGGTGGTCGACATGTTTTGGTAATAATGAGGCTTTCATGAAATACATTTTAAACAGAGAGAGTATGCACCATGATAGCATTTTAAACAGAGAGTGAATGCACCAATGACTGTAAAAAGCATGGGCAGCATGCACTCATGTCAAAAGTGAAGCCCCCAGAAGGAACAAAAAAAATATATAATTGAAATATGGTAGTTTCTGGGCAACCCAACCAATGTTCTGTTTACTACGCATGCTCGGCTACAAAAAGCATTTACAGTGGAGAATCTGGCTGCAATTTTTGCGAATATGGCCAACCAATTTTAGCTTAATTTCTTCTTAACGCGAGTGCACGACGCCATGCTGTCCATACTTTGTACAGTCATTGGTATGCACACTCTCTGTGTTTCTTTCCTGTGTGTCGTTTTTCAAAGACTGGAGCTTTCAACGTTTCAAGGGTTGTCAGTGAACCAGCCTGCATCCCTTCCACCCCTCTCTCCAGAGTCCTTCCTGATGTCTGTTGACATTCTGACACAGGTTATCCCTGTACCATAGGGGTGCGTTTTGTTTTTTATAAGCAACTGGCAAGATTTGTTAGTATTGCTGTTGAACTAGTTTTGATTGGATGACTGATTGATGATGGACCATCTATAGCATGTATACAGCATGTATACATCTGTTCTCCATTGTTCTCCAACCTGTTGAACTTCTTGGATGGTTGTCTCCTTCAGTAACAGGACAGATTGAATTAAGATTATTATATCTATCAATATCTTACATTGCTCCTACATCTACATCCTTCATGTACTGATGTACATTTCTACTATGTTATTTGTAATATGTAGATTTATTACATTTATTACCGTTGTGCTTTTTGTTGTTTGGATTTTCTCCTTGTTCTTACCTCCCACAGACCTAGTTAGACATGGATGTCACTAAGGGGAGGGGAGGGGGCTTCATGTCTGCGTTTGAGTTTAGCAGTTCAGCATCAAACACTGGCTATGCTTGGGTAGACACCAGTGGTATCCTTGTTTTCTATTTTTGGGCCATGCAGTCTTTACTTTAAATTTGGTTTGGATTCAAGTTGTGGAAATTGAAGTATAAACTCCATAGAGACAATGCCCTCATAATGAGCTTTAAAATGCAGACATTACAGACTTAAGCAAATACCTGCTCTTGAATGTTCTTGTAAGACTTATTCTTCAAAGTGGTGTCCTTTAGCCAGTTTAACACAAATTATACGTCTCCAAAGGCCAGCTTACTCTTTGTATAAAACATTTCTAAGTGCATCCAAATAAATCATGAAGACAATAACCGAGATCCAATCTTCTAGATGGGGGGAGTGCAGTATGTTTTGTCCTCTAGGAAAGATTTTGAGGAGCAATGGTAGATTTAAAGCCATTATAATTAGTTGATTGACAATATTTTACCTTAAGCAATAAAAGCTTGATTAAAGTAGGTCATCTTTAAAGGAAAAAGGAAATCTTTCTGTCATGTTTCAATGATACACATGACAGCTTAAGACTTACATGGCACTTGAGCAATTTGGAGTTGCCTGCAAAGGAACCCTGACGGAGAAATGGCCGCTGCTTGGGGCTCGCTGGCCTATTTCCTGCTGCGTGGCACCTGGGGTGGATGGCGCAGACAGAGATTCAGGGCAGCGCTCATTGGGGCTGAGTGATGTGTCTCTTCCCTTCCTGGTCCCCTGGGCGCCGCTGCCTCAGCTCGGCTTGCTCAGAGATGTGAGCCTGGCCTAGATGAAAAAAAACATGCTCACCCGGTGAGAAGGAGGTTCCGAAATTCATTACAATTCAGTACGATACAGCGTGAGGTCGGATTTTTGCCGCTTCAGAAAGCAAAGCAAAGAAGAGCAAAGTGAAGGACACAAGTCAATCTTTAATGGAACTTGTGATGGATTTAATGAATGAGAAAAAGACTGCGAGTCGGTGCAGTTTTAGGATTAACTGAGTTCAGTGGTGCCCAGATAACTGGTCACAGTCATATGTTTTATAAATGGTTTCATAATAGATAGTCTGTTGCCACCTGTCTACTGAGGCATTATGTATTGGACTTACAATGGAATGGAATGGATGTTTGTTCCTGCCAGAGGAAATCTCCCATTCATCTTCTGTTCATTCTGGGGCTGAAACTATATCTGTGGTGTCAAAACAACCCTTACATTTGCACTGCCGGATTGAGCTTCCCTATGCGCCAATCACTCAGCCTTTAGCCATGTTGATTGAACAGGCACCTCAACTGCTACAGCTCAGGGAAAGGGAGACTCAAACATCCTCAAAGGTAATTCTCGCCCCTGGGCCAAAGATAAGTCGGGGAGTCCCGTGGTTCTGCTGAAATACCATGATGCAATGTGTTTCCTCAACAGAAGGCTGCCCCTATCTGCACATCTCAGGAATGCCTTCTAGGTTGTCGTCACTCAGACTGACGCTGTCCACGTGCTGGTGCTGAAATGGGCCATCATGTTGCGGATGCTTAATATGCATATACATATGCATATGTAATTTGAGGAGGTGAAATTAAATCCTACGTATTCTTACAAAGTTTTGAAAAGAATGTCTTTCACTTTAATCTTTGCCTGTGCAATTGACAATTGGAGCTTTTATGTTGCAGATCTTTCCCTCAAAAGCAATATAATCTGGGCCCCGTTTCCCAATAATGATGGAACTTATCTTATGCAGTTATGAGTCTTCTCTAATGAGGGATTTAACAGACATTCATTCATTTTTACACGCATCTCCCAAACAAGCACGTAACGACGCTGTCCATGTAAACAGTGCTGAAATATCACCTAATTTGGCGGTATCAGGTTGTGTCACAGCTGCTTTTTGAACTCCATAGTACCTACAAGCTGATTGACTTATAGGCGAATTAACTTTAACATCTGCATATCTAACTTTAACACACACAAACACACATATAATGCTAATGATTAAAATAATTATAATATTACAGATACGTATTCAGATGTGTTTGTTGCATGACATGTCAACATATTAGGCCTACTCAAGATGACATAAGCCTGCTCTTTGCTACTTGCTACAAGTGTAGCATACAGTGAGTGGCATGCTGCGTGAGCTAGAGTGCTTTTGGGTATCCTTAAAGAAGGAGTTTGAGGATGAGGATGGAGAGGAAATAAGTATGACTGATTTTGAGTCTTGTGTATGTTTGTTATTCTACATACTATATATATTTGTTTTATTAACATTTTCAAACTCTTATTCATTATTATGGATTCATGGATTTTCTCTGATGGAACTTCGTTCCACAATCTGTTCTACTTTCTGCTGTTAGATTCATGATGGTGATCGCCACCCCTTTAAAGCTCACATATCAAGACATTTAGTCTCAACAGGGTCTTAGCCTCAGTAGCAACTGGAGGATAGAAACTTCCAGACCCACCGTTCCCGTACAGAGCTTTAATGGACACCATTGTGCATTTAAGGCCCGGTGGTCATTACTGTACGCTGAATTTCAGGTCTGTGTTCCACCGTGATTTATGTATCCAAATATCTCACTGTGCCGGCGCCGAGGCTTCGCTGCTGATCCCAGCTCACAGACAGTGTAATTGTTGTGCTTCTGCAGACTTAAGTAGAAGTACCTGGGGGCTATGGATATTAGGAGAATGTTGAACAGCACATTTCATATTATATTCACTGTATCAGCACACACCCTCGCAATGGTTTGAACCAAAAGCCAAGACAATTAGCTCCAGCCCTCCGTTGTGTTTTAATTAAACACCCGCCTCCTCTGCATGCTGTAAACTGTTCATGAGGGGAGGCAATGACACATCCAAGCCCAGTAGCAGGCTCTGTTCATGAGGGGAGACATTGACACATCCAAGCCCAGTAGCAGGCTCTGTTCATGAGGGGAGGCATTGACACATCCAAGCCCAGTAGCAGGCTCTGTTCATGAGGGGAGGCATTGACACATCCAAGCCCAGTAGCAGGCTCCACTCTGCAGCATTGTTATGGGAGCCATCCATGAAAACCTGCTGCGTAGACCTGACAGAAAAAAACAGAATACTCACTTCCTTTTGGCCTCTTTTGGTGGTGTTTTTTTGGGGGAAGTGTATCTGACAGGCATGATGAATGGTGCCACTACTACACTGCTCTCTCTCTCTCTCTCTCTCTCTCTCTGTCTCTGTCTCTCTATCTATCTCTCTCTCTCTCTCTCTCTCTCTCTCTCTCTGTGTGTGGTGGGGGTAGGGGTCCAGCTAAAGCTCTATGTTATTGAATACATTTATGACATTGTTGACTCCCAGGCTTCTGCGTGCCCCAGATAGAGATGGTTTACTCTCATCCTCAAAGTGTCTGCTGTGGTTACTCGTCTGGTTACCAAGTGAACCCAGACATTTGATCTCATTCCTAAGCCAGTACTTTTGTGTAACAACTGTGATCTTAGCAAAGCCACGCTTCTACACCAACATATTTCAACATTCACAGTGAATACTTTTTTATTAAAGGTTAATAATATATAATAAGCAAAAAATCTGTTGGGGTTATCACCCCTGTATTTCACCTACACATATTTCAAATGGCTTGTGTTTGGTAAAGGCAGAATATGTGCAATATCTACAGACCAGATTCAAAAAGAACTCTCTGTAATGGCCTCCTGCAGGATGGATGGCAGCACTCAGAGCCCCAGCAGCTGTCTGTTTGAATTCCCCCTCTGACCTCGTCCCTGGCTGTGCTATTCCATCCTCTTATCCATTGCCAGGCAGTGCAGCAGATAAAGAGCAATAAAGAGGTAAGCGTGACCCAAGTGTTCTTTCGCCTTGGTGTATGAAGGAAGAGCTGAGAGAGCTCTTAAAGAAATCTTAAAGAAAAGATGGGATCCAATCCTTTTTGTCATTTGTCTGTCATTTTGAGGATAAATGTCAGAGAAATGAGTCTAGTGAAAGAGCCTGCACTGTTCTCGCCACTTTATAGCTTCCGTAGCTGTATTGATTAAACCTGCACTGGAAAGCAGTTTCACCAGAATTGGCATTTGCTAGGCTGAAGTGGCCTGTGCTTCAATGTACTGTGCTTTGAGGATGAAAGGGCGCTTTGGAGTGTGCAAGATCAAATGAGAAGTTTGTTTAATAGATGTATGGATGGACAGCCAGTTGTCAGAGAATGATGAAGGTTTGGCAATGTTTTGAAGGCATGTGATGAAGTCAGCAATAAAATGCCAATGTTCTGGGATGTATGATTAGAATACCCTTAAAGCTAAAGTACTTTCTCAAATACTCAAATTTGCTGACTTTAAATTCTGATCATTTTCATGAACAGTGTCTGGGGCTCTCTATCTTTACTCACCAAACAGGAAGCTTTCAAAGAGATGGACATCACAACTGCCAGTTACATTTGATTGATCTCTCACTGTTCTAACAATCTCGTGTTGACACAAATCATGAGGATGAGAGAAACCCAGGGTTAGAGTTAGTGCTCCCATTCAGAATATACATATTCAAATAGTAAAATAGGGTATACATATTCAGATAGTAAAATATGGTATGCAGAATGACTAGGAGAAGTAGAAAACCGCTAATGAAACTTTGTCATCTGAAATCAGTATTAAATGGATATGTGATTCTAATCCAACACACTTTTGATCAGATTCAGCAAATTGCTCCACACGGTCCTCCAGCTGTCCATTGTGTGTGTGTGTGTGTGTGTGTGTGTGTGTGTGTGTGTGTGTGTGCTTCAAAAAAAGCAGTCCTGGCTCTGTAAATGGGATACGTTGCTTCAGGAGCACAAAAGGCAGGGATGTAATTGAATTGGCCATTGAGCCCAAATATCAACAACCTCTCGCCATAATCACATGGACTGTATCTTTAATCTGAATTTCTGTGGCACCCCCCCCCCAGAGCTCCACTGACAGCTGGCGATGCCTGAGAGTCCTTCGTCCAGTGAGGAGATGGCGAGAAGCTTATCTGACAGCTCCGGGGGCTCTGATTCGGAGAGTTCCAGGGAGGAGCCCCGGTTGAGGTCACGACCCAGCAGCGGCCGCCCAGACCTGGGGGCTCCACCGGACTCGCTGCTGGTGGGCGTGGTCATCCCCGACCTGCAGCAGTCCGTGAGTACAGGCCACTCCTCTTAACAACACAATGCAAATAATGAATGTGCTGGTGTCAAGTTCTCAGCAGGGAACTAACTTGAAACATCTGTTTAGAGAAACCATGACATTTGTTTAGATTTCTAAGATTAATGTAAAAGACAGGATCAGCAGGAGTGCAGTAGGACCATCTACAGACAGTAGGACCATCAACAGGTAGTAGGACCATCAACAGGTAGTAGGACCATCTACAGACAGTAGGATCATCTACAGACAGTAGGTCTTCAACCTACTATAAATGCAAATCAGCTACATCCTTATAACAGTGTTTACTGAGATGCTGGAAGGTTAGAATTAAACTGAGATTCCAATCAAGTCTGTTCAGACAGGATCCATCCATGTTGTCTTCCCTGAAAACAAAAACTAGACTTGTGCATGCACAAACAGAGACGCCAGTACCCTGGCATTTACCTCCTTTGGGATGTCATGTTGTAGATGTTTGTTTATCCCAAAGCTTTCTGCTGCTGAAGCTAACGTCCTTTGTAAAGGCAGTCTTTGTTCAGAATGTCTCTTGTGATTCTCGTGTCTTCCTTTATAACATGACAACACAGTACAGTTATAGTTTACAGTACGCTGACATTGAACACAGGATCAGCAGTTGAGGTATTTTTTCTATCAAAGCCCCTGGATAAGCTCACTCAGTCATTTGAAGTGGAGAAAAGTGCCTTAGTCTCGTCCTGAATGAATCATATAGACAAACTTATGAATTCTCTTGCCTCTGTCCCCAATCGAAATCTGTCTCATCTCTCCAAAACCAATCTGAGTTAATCCAGGTGCACATGTTGTGATGCCAGCAGTGGTCAGTATTTTATTTGAATCACGATTTTTATTTGGATAAAATTTTAACAGGACTTCAAAGGGGGAATGTATTAACTGCATATAACCACTGACAAAGCAACACTTTGTTCCTCAGCATATTCTTTTTAATGATGCATAATACTGTTGAATATATTTGAACAACAGCTGTGTAGCGAACACAATACCACATGCAGAACACTGGGCTACATCTTACTGATTCACACACGCCATGACTTGAGGCTAAGAATTAACTTGTGTGAAAAGTGTGGTAGAATTCAGTTTTGAGGTCACTGCTTCAAGTCTAAAAGGAGTGGAGTGTTCTTAATGGGTGTTTTTATTTTTCGCAACTCACTGGAGTATGACAGGCAAACCTTCTTAGCACGGTCTTCAATTAAGTGACTGCATCCTTTCCATTTTTGTTTTCCTTTGTCAACAGTCCCCCTTTGGGAGGTAAAACTGAGCTGGTGTCAAATAAACACGGACAGCAACTCCCTGTTGTCGATGACTGTAGCAAACAGTTATTAGCACATACCCTTATGAGGTGTTGTGTGATGAACTGCAGGGTTCTCCACAGTAAACAAAGGCTATGTGTGGAGAGGCACTAGCGGGGGGGTTCCTGAAGCTGTTTTTCTGGCCCTGTTTTGTCTGATAGCATATGTTTGTCAAAACAAACGAGCCATAGACTAAACGAAATTCACCTGACTTCTTCCCTCCCTCCCTTGGGCAGAAATCCATGCGGTTTAAAGCCGACGCCACCGTGTGGGTGGCCAAGCAGGAGATCCTGTGCACCCTCACCCAGAGCCTGCGGGACGTGCTCAACTACGGGCTCTTCAGGCCGGCCGTGGACGGGCGCGAGAGCGGCTTCCTGGACGAGGAGCGGCTCCTCCGCGATCATTCCCTGCCCACCAACAAGGGGGTGCCCACTCTGGAGGTAGGGAGGAGAGCCGCAGAAGTCTTAATCTGCCTGTGCTTTCAGAACACATAATGGCTGAAAAAAACGTTCAGTATGAGGTTTCATGGATCCATGGATGGAACATGCTTTAAGCTATTATGTATATCAGAAGGAAGAATTTTCCCTTCCACACTCTCTGACATGAAAGAGGGCTATTATGTTTTCTTTCACTATAACTAATGCTTGCAAGGCTTTTGTAAATCAGATTGTAAAGTGCAGCAGGAGGCTTGTGAAGTTCTCTCTGTGTGCGCCACAGGACGTAGTGAGCCTGCATGGTGCCCTGAACTACTGGTGTGTATCTGCACTTCTGATGGGTAGGCTGGAGCTCTGCATGCCCACTAATTGGCCCTCCCGCTCTGTTTTACATTCTGGTGAAGTTTCGCTACAAGAGCAGAGTCTACCAGCAGCCAAATGTGGATGAAAAACAGATCTCAAAATTGCACACTCAGGTGAGAGTACGCCTGTTTACACTGGGTGCATGATTGTGTGCCTGTTTGTTTGTACTGTGTGTGTGTGTGTGTGTGTGTGTGTGTGTGTGTGTGTATGTGTGTGTGTGTATCTGTGTGTGTGTGTCTGTGTGTGTGTGTGTCTGTGTGTGTGTGTGTGTGTGTGTGTGTGTGTGTGTGTGTGTGTGTGTGTGTGTGTGTGTGTGTGTGTGTGTGTGTGTGTGTGTGTGTGTGTGTAAAGACCCATGTTTTGTGAAAGGTAGAACATGTGCAGTACTTCAGTGCTTTCAAGAGATCTTATTTTTTTAATAGTTCTTCTGACAATTTGCATCTTGCAAACAATTGGCATAGACTGCTATAATTTAAGATCAGCAGTCATATTAAAATATTAGGATTTGTTTTCAGGCCTTTAGAATAACATAATCTACTTCGAAATGCATTTTCCTTTATTACAAATGACTGCACCTTAAAAATCTCATTAAATAAATTTGTCAACTATGCTGCCACTTTATAATGTTCTATTTGTCCTCATATGTCAGAGATGCAGACATGATCCTAATCATCCATGACTTCATCCAGAGAGTTTTCCAGTTAGGCACATGTCAGGATGTTTGGTCATGGGCTGATGCTGACGCTGGTATTGATATGGTGGCACACAGCCTCACTCTTTGGGTCTCATCACAGCTGAACTGCGTGCCTCGCCAGGACTAGCATCAGGGCTGTGTGGGGATGATCAGGGCTGTGTGTGGATGATCAGGGCTGTGTGTGGATGATCAGGGCTGTGTGTGGATGATCAGGGCTGTGTGTGGATGATCTGCAGGAGGATGATCAGGGCTGTGTGGGAATGATCAGGGCTGTGTGTGGATGATCAGGGCTGTGTGTGGATGATCTGCAGGAGGATGATCAGGGCTGTGTGTGGATGATCTGCAGGAGTATCATCAGGGCTGTGTGTGGATGATCAGGGCTGTGTGTGGATGAGCTGCAGGAGGATGATCAGGGCTGTGTGTGGATGATCAGGGCTGTGTGTGGATGATCAGGGCTGTGTGTGGATGATCTGCAGGAGTATCATCAGGGCTGTGTGTGGATGATCAGGGCTGTGTGTGGATGAGCTGCAGGAGGATGATCAGGGCTGTGTGTGGATGATCAGGGCTGTGTGTGGATGATCAGGACTGTGTGTGGATGATCTGCAGGACTATCATCAGGGCTGTGTGTGGATGATCTGCAGGAGTATGAGGCACTGTAGCATCTGGATTTCTGTCACAAACTGAGTGGAAATGAATTCCAACAGTAATACCAGCACACCATGAATTAATGATAAAGAGCAACGGGTTGGAATATTCATGTCCTTGTCCTCAACTCCCTTTTTTCTCCCTCCCCCTCTCCCTTTTTTCTTTGGGAGCTTGCTGGATAACAGATCTCAGGTCAGCTAAAGGGTTCACATTAGTAGCAATTACAGTAATAGACAGACCCCCTCCTGATGGGTTTCTATCCGGGAAGCCACATTAATTGCATATTTTGTCCAGTGTTGTACAATGGCTGACTGGCAGCCATAGCGTCAGCTGAGCACTCTGCTGACACCCATTCATCTCGTCTCATCTCGTCTCGTCTCGTCTCGTCTGCCCGTTGGCTCCAGGCTCGCCCCTGGACTGTTCATTTGCTCGGGGATCTGAGGGATGTTAACAAAAAAAGACTTATCGAAATGGTTGGGTCTGGAATTTTGATGTCTGCCAACTCTGTGCGCGCCATAGTTCAGTACCCAGATACACTGTGCAACCCTTCCGTCAAAGAACGTTATGCTGGTTACATAACGCCAACTTCCAGCGTTTTAAAATGATATCATACACAGTGTAAGAAACAAACTGACATGCTTTTTCACTTCCTTCCCCTGCAGGTATGTAGACGTAATGGATTTATAGACACATGCTGCCATGTGGTTGAGTATTTTTAAAGTGAATTATTAAGAGGTTGAGTCTTCCACTGGTCCCAGCGTGTGCTAAGGGTTAAATAATATATATTTCCCTGCATAATGCTTGGCTTATGATTTTTTGTTGCAGATGTACTATGTGTCTGAGACTGTATTCTCACCAAATTCCAGTTTGGTGCTTCTGGTTCAGTTGAAAGTACTAATGTGTGTGTGTGTGTGTGTGTGTGTGTGTGTGTGTGAGGGGGGGGGGGGGGGTTGTGAAGGGTCTCTCTCCTTCCTAGAGGCAGCTGTGTGCTCTCTCTCTCTCTCTCTCTCTCTGATGGCGCTGTGCTCAGGGAGCTGCTCTGCTAGCTATTTTTATCCGGCCTGGTAAAGGCAGCATGTGTGTCCCTAAGAAACTACATGAGAGAGAGAGAGGGAGAGAGATGGCACTTATCCAACATTCATCCTACTGTCATGTGCCACAGTCACAGTGCTCCATCATCTATTCCATCACTTCTCCCTTTTTCTTTATTCCCCCCCATCTCTCTCTCACTGTCTCTCTCTCTCTTTATATCACACTGCATTCGCCGTCTCTTTTGAACACTCTCTATTGTCCTTGTCAGGCAAACCTGCGGAAATTCATGGACTACATCCAACAGCATCATCTGGACAAAGTTTCCAAGCTTCTGGAGAAGGGCCTGGACCCCAACTACCACGACCCAGAAACTGGTGGTATGAGACCCTTCTGTGGTTTTACTCCCCACTGTGCGCTTTCCCATCAGGCTGTGCCATGGTTCAACGAGGGGCTGTATGCCCCATAAACACGTGCAATTACATCTTTAAAGTGGCTTTTGTGACCTAGATACGTTAGCCAGTGGCGTCCTATACGGGTCAGAATGAATTATATTCACACTGCACATTAATTATGTTGAGGCCAAAACACAACAGAGAGTCCTCTATAAAACACCGTTCCATGGCTTCTATGCCACTCACCTTTTCGGAGGGCTTGTAGATGGAATTTGTGATCATATTACTGCATAGCATTGATTGAATCATGCCTATCATTGCATGTTGTTTAATTATTTATGTTGAGAAAGACCCCTCTCCAAACAGGAATTAATTCTCAACAAATATTTGCTAACCCCTTAAGAAAACAGCAAGGTGGTGAAACTGTGCCGTAGCCTTCATTGGCCCGTTGTGTTGTCTTTGAAACACAAATTTGCACATGTGTGGAACGGCCGTGCCTCGGAGAGAGCCGTGCTCGGTTACGCCCTCGCCTTCTAATTGATCCCGGGAGGATTATCGATTTTGGCAGCTGCGGTATCTAAGCCCAGCCCATTAAGGGCTAAATCTGCTGCGGCTCCGAAAGGGGTTCGGTGACGTTTGGCAGTTGAAGTGTTTAATTGAATTCCCTCGGCAGGCGCCCGGGCTACGGTCGAGCGGCGCTTTCATCCGCGGTGCTCCTCCGCGGGCCACGGGGTCATCTGGTGCCACGCACTCACAGATCCTTGCCTCCAGTCGTGCGCATCTGCTTTAGATTCACGGGCGCTGCTCCGCCGTCCGCCGCCCTGTGCCATCCGGGGTCTGCCTTCAGCTGGGTCTCACATTGGCCTGGTCACACTTTACTCGGCGGTTTAACTCAGCCCGTTTCAGAGGAGAAAGAAAAAACAGGATTTCAAGAACAAATAGCATCTATTCAGAACAGGCATACAACAGTAAAGTTTCACCAAACTGTATTCCAAGACTAGCCTTGTGTATTGTTGCAATAGTGTACCTCAAAATAAATAAATCCTTGAAGTAATATATTTTTTGGTCCACTGCTTTTCAGCACCTAATTGGTTGTTATAGATCCGTATTCCCCCAAGGGTGGTGAGATTTGTTAACAAATTGTGAGCTGTGAGGATTCTCTCTATTCTTTTGTGTAAAACCTTTAAAACCTTATTAAAACATCAGTTTAATCTGTCAACTGCTTTAGCAAATGTTGGGGTAGGTGGTTCTAACTATGGACTGTGCTTCTGCAGAGACGCCCCTGACTGTTGCAGCCCACCTGGACAACATGGTGGAGATCATCACTGCACTCAAACACGGAGGTGCTCATCTAGACTTCCGTTCAAGGGATGGCATGACTGCCCTCCACAAAGCGGTGCAGTCCAAGAACCAGATCGGACTGAAGGTACCACTTCACATTAAACCAGTGCAGCACATTTGAAAAGAACTAAAGAGGCAGAGAAGTATGTGGGCCTTTAAACTGATCTGCAGCCAGTTGTTTACTGCAAAATTGAAGAGCCTCTTCACCATACATGTTGGATCACCCGCAGAGCTTAGACACACATTTGCACACATGTGCTTGGAAGGAGAGCACCATGAAAAATAGATGGCACATTAATATTCTATTTCATGTCATAGGTAGGCCATACTCTGAAGGACCTCTTCAGTAGCTTAATGGTCTCAAGAAAAACATATTTAACCCACATATTGTGGTGTGTGTGTTTGTGTGTGTGTGAGTGTTAGAGAGAGAGAGAGAGAGAAAGATAGCGCTAGAGAGAGGGAGAGAGAGAGAGAATGCTTAATACATGTTTGTATCTCTCCATTGTCAGGTGAGTTTATATTATCAGACCCCTTTTACCAGTTTGTGTCATTACTGACCAAATTTATATACAAACTACTTCAAGTCTCGATAGTATTTGTAGGCGAAATTATTAACAGCCCAGAGCCCAGGTTTTTCTTGCTACACTATGAGCTGAGGGTTGTCACCCTGAGAAGGAGGGTGAATGTGAAATGGAAATAAATGGCAGAAAAAGCGGTCTGAGTGTCACCAACATGAACACCTGTCACAGGTGTGTCAGGAGAAGGTCACGAGCGGGGGTGTCAGGAAAAGGTCATGGGCTGATCAAAGTCCTGCAGCCCCTCAACCAACAGCTGAGGACAACAGCAACATAAACAGAGGCATGTTCAGTGTGACGGAAGCTGTGACGCTCCGTGTCCTGGCAGAGCACTACACCTGACTTCCCAATGGCTGTTAAGGGAAAATAAATGCTGTATGGAATGCAGGGCGGGAAGCGCCTCAGAAGATGTCAGCACCACATGCTCTGATTGACTCTGGCACGTCTATGGGGAGACCAGAAGATGGTGAAAATTGGATCCAGTTGGATCCTTCTTGCTTTATGCTGCCAACACAGACCGGTGCACACGGGTCAACATGGCAAGTAAGCACCCATTTGAATATGAATATGAATATGAATATGCCTCCCTTTATGACACCAGCCCAGCTGTGAACAGGCTTCTTGCCATCCCGCCACCGCAGGGTTGCCCAGGATTGCCTCCTCATCCAGGCAACCGAGGGATTCAGCCTCCACATCGCTGTCCAACGGAGCAGGTTTTGGAAGTCGTGAAGGACTCATCTGGACTCAATTTGCAGCTACATAGAGAAACGGCGTGGGCCAGAATCTCTGTGCTGTGTCTTCCAAACCGTGTTGAGCCCTGCCCCAAAGGAATTCAATCTGGCCTTGAGGCAAAAACGGGGCTGTTAAGTAGGTGAAACTAATGAAGTACCCCCACCCTCTTTGCACACAGTGTACAGACTGCATATTTATTTCCTGAGGTGAAATATTGATGTGTTGGTGACACACGAAGGAGCAATGATTTTATATGAGAATATGTAGGGAGTGTTCTAATCAATGCTGTGCCTGTTTACAGCAGCAAACAGACCTTCATCTGTCCCTGACCAGTGCAGAATGAAAAATAAGAAACAGCAATCCATAGGAACTTTAACATCTTTGTTTCTCTGTTCCTCTCTCTCATATCTTCTCTTTCTGATTTGATTTCTCTTTATCTTCTCGTCTCTCTGCTTCTTTCTTTCCTCTTTGGCTCTCTTCATCTCTCTCTCCCCCTGCAGGCTCTCCTGGAGCTGGGTGCGTCTCCAGACTACAAGGACAGCCAGAGCCTGACGGCGCTCTATCACACGGTGCTGGTGGGGGGGGACCCCAGCTGCTGTGAGCTGCTGCTCCGAGCCCGCGCCTCCGTCTCCTGCCACGACGAGAACGGCTGGCACGAAGTCCACCAGGTGGCGCTCTCTTACCTCTCACACTCCCCCCCCCCTTACCATCTGGTGTTCATCTGAACCTTTAAGAGGGGTGTGGTATCTTTAGTCCGGATGCTTTTAGTGTTTTTCTCTTAACTTAACACAGTGATGTTATCATAAGCAACATGGACATGTGTGTTTTTTTATGGCTATTCACAGTCAACTGTCAGAGGATGCACTTGAAATAACATTACGGCTTGTAGCGTGCTTGTAAAGCTTTTAATTGCTGCAAGCATGCTTGTAAAGCTTTTAAAAGTGGTAGTTGCGCAAAGGACAAGTTGAAGGTGTCATTGGACTGTGTATAATTCACGTTACTTCATGCCAGCAAAATAGTTGAACTATATGGATACTCAGAGGTGAAAGTACAAGCCTGCGCAATGCAGACTATTATTGGAAGGTGCTTTAACCAGAAATGCTAGCCATCAGGTCCCACTTTTGCAAGTGCTCCAATTTTGTCAGAACTCATCTACTGTGCCATCTAGTGTTCAGACTGTTACATTTACAGTTACACACGGCTAGAGCCCCCTCTGAAGAAGCCATACGTCTCATAAATGACTCAGTCTCTGTGTTTTGTTCCCTGTTGTCATTGGTGGTGACAGGCGTGTCGCTATGGCCACGTGCAGCACCTGGAGCATTTGTTGTTCTACGGAGCGGACATGAGTGTGCAGAATGCCTCTGGCAACACGGCTCTGCACATCTGTGCACTCTATAAACAGGTGAGTCAATATTATGGGCTCTTTGCGGCTATTTGCCAAAACACTTCTTCTCTTGGCAATAATGACCATTTGTGTTGAATTTATGGCATGCTGTATAATTCAGAGGGCTAACCATTACATAAACTCTGACTGAATGTGTAAAATGGGATTTCGTGCTGATAATTTAAACAGTGGTGTGAAAACAAATCAAATCAATTATATTCATTATGTGACTGCATTGTGCAATGCATGAGGTCTTTTTTATCATGTGTGCCAGAACATTGTGCGTAGTGTTTGGTGTGTCTTTTCTGTCATAAAGTTAGTCCAAAGAGTTACATTTACAGACTAGACTGTAGTCCCGTATGCATCCACATTACTATTTTAAACTGTCAGATGCTTTAACCATCGACTTCAGGACAAATGTGTGTTCTATTCAATTCTGTAATCTCTGCTAATCTCTGAGGTTCTTTCTCTGCTTGTCCACCAAGCATGTCAGGCCTCTGGGAAGGGTCTGAGATCCCAACAGATTCTTCAGGCTGAATTCTAGCCACTACAGCAAATCAAAGCACCTTTTTAGATCAGTTTGAAATGTTGTACATTTTTTAATCTGGTAAAACATCATGTGGTTACATAGTTTGTGACTACTGGGTACAATCTGGCATCTATCTCTCTGTGGTAGAATGCCATCTGAAACCCCCTCCTGGGTTTGAGAGCTCAAGTATCAACCCTGGTGGGACCAGGGAAGTGGATGACATCATCAGGACATTTTTCACCGTGATGCACATGTGCTTTTTTGACCTTTGTTATGATTATAGACTGACTTTATTGTAGTTGTGCAGAGAAAAAGAGACAGCCAGTGAGAAAGCTCATTGTTATTCACTTTACTAATACAGTTAGGCCTACTGTGAAGTTAATACTATACAGAGCAGGTGAGAGAGGCCATAGCAGGTCCATAAAAGGCTGGGGTTCAGCTAGACAGCTGGAACTGAAGTGTGTCGTTTTCGGGGCTTGTCCTTGTTTGGTATCCCTGCAACAGATTGCTCTGCCATTTGTAACAGTAATCAAATACGATTAGTCGTAATTATGCTGCTGTAATTATGCCACAATTTATTTTTTGAACAAACACACACACACACACACACACACACACACACACACACACACAGTCACATATACACTCGAACCCATATGGAGATGGAGACAGAGAGAGGCGGCAGGTGGTTGATTTCCAGATGGTGGATTTCCGCTAGGCTAGTAGGTGGATGTTTGACTAATGGACCTGTAGGGCCTGCAGCTCGGTGGTCACTCCAATTCACTCCAAATGAAGACGACAGACAATCCACCACCACAACTGCTCTTTGCTCTTGTCCTATTCCATTGGTTTGTAGTATTATTTTAAAGTTATTTTATGTACACTGCTAGGCTCTACATTCTATCATCATGTAATCATCGTTCAGTCCATTGCTTTTGGAGGTAGAAATAGGCTAAGAACATGACTTGATAGGGTTTGGAGCTAATTTTAATATGTCTGATTATTCATATGGCAAGTGGCTGGCAGCAGCAGAGGAGATAGCATTTGCGTGGAGGTGGGATGAACTGCAGCGGAGGTGTGTATATTTGTGTGTGCAATTGTGTGTGTGTGTGTCTGTGTGTGTGTGTGTGTGTGTGTGTGTGTGTGTGTGTGTGTGTGTGTGAGCAAGAGTGAAAGCATGTGTTTGTGTGTGTGTGTTCATGGTGAAACATTCTGTGGGTGGGCTGCTGAATCCAGCTGGAAGAAGTGGGCTGTGGAGCCGCTGTGCCATCGCTCTACACACACTCTCTCTCTCTCTCTCTCTCTCTCTCTTTCCCTCCACATTTTGCCCTGTCTAACGCATGCATGAGAAGCCAGACATTCACCTGTTTGCACAAGAGACCAGTCTAGGTGGAGTGGCCTAATCTCTTTCATCTGCAGAGTACACATATTGTCGGAAGGATAAAAGTACGGCGCAGAAGCCTCTTTTACGATTCATCTCAAGAATGTGTTGATTGAATCACGGCTTGCTGTTAGGAGGAGAAATCTCTCAACGACGCTGTTTTTTTTCTTCTTGTCCTTTCCTGTTTAAAGGAAAGCTGTGCCAGAGTTTTGCTGGTACGTGGAACCAACAAGGAAGTCAAGAACCAGAGGGGACAAACTCCCTTTCAGGTGAGGTCACCGGATACTCTCAAGCTGTTCCACTAGTATCATTCTGTTTGTTCTCAGACATGGGCTATTAGAAGCAACTCATCTCAGTCTCAGTCATATGAAACTGGTTTGATGTGAACGTATCCATCTGCAGTGTTATACAGCATGTTCCCTTTCCACCTGATTAGACACAAACCCTGGGAATATCAGCAGTCATGAGGATTATCACATTTGTGGAATTTAAATGGTGGTGAAAATGTGGATATTTATTTTACTTTCATGGCAAAAACTACTGAATCTGCCCTAGTTATGAAATGTGGTCTTTAATTATTCAAATGTTTGCATTCACTTTCACTTATCACTTTCTTTCTTTTTTTGCATGTGTGCATGTTGTGAACATAAACGAGATTGGCGTGCCCTACTATGTTCAGACGATGTGATGCCTGCCTTGTGCTCCTTAACTTTAATCTGTAAGATGAGATACAATCACCAGCCCCATCAGCGTATACATTATGTGCACTTCCGGATGTTGTGCTCCTTATTTACAAATCAGGCAAAAGCTGTGGAAAGGAGTAGCAAAAAAAACAGGCAGCCTGGAGTGTGTTTGCTTTGGTCTGTTCCACTGAAATCCTGCGGGCGTGGAGTCTTCATCTCCTCTCCATCCCACTGATCAGTGGATCTTTCTCCCGGAGTCCTACTTAAATCTGATGTTTTGATGCTAGCCTCTGACGCTACACGCTCTCCCCTCTTCCTCAGAAGCTCTGGGAGCGTTGTGGTTTGTTCCGCATGCATCCTCTGCCCTGCTCAGTGGCTTTGTGGTTTAAACTCTGTATTATTCATACTGTGCGCTGCTTAAATGAGGTCTCATGCTACCCTGCTTCCTTAGTTCCAATCTCGTTTGAGACATTCATGAAGCATCAGCCTTCCTACTGAAAGGCTTCTCTAAGGTTGCCTGGTTGAACAAGGTGATGGCTGGGAAATGGCTGAAAAAGGTCCAGTTTGTCCCTTGTGCCTTGGCCTTCACACCAGCCCCCTCCTACAACCCCCCCCCCCCTTACTCTCAATACTGACCTCTTTCCTTTCGATGTTTTATGGCAATCCCCTTTATATAAAAAATAAATCCTAGAGCTGATTGGAATGAAACGGCAGAGCTCCAGCTCACTGAAGTCACAAGCTACAACTAAAGTAGGGTAACCCCAAAAAAAACCAAAAAATGCTTATCATACTTTTACGGGATGCTTTGTGCTCATCTTAGAATTACAGTATTTCCACAGAATGGCTGAGCCCTACAGACTGTGTATCGTTCATATAGAATTGTTTGTTGGTGAAATGGGGAACGTTTTTATTTTTGTTTCCAGAAATGGTACAGGGATTATGAAAGAACTGTTTAGTCAACTTTTAAGAGTGCGATTTCAGACAACTGTCATGTTTGTGAGCTAAAGACGTGTGTGTGTGGTTTTATCACATTTGACAGAGGTTGAGGGAGGTGTGTGATGTTCACCGCTTTCTGTGTGAAGTCTCTCTCCCCTCTGAAACCGTCTCCAGCTGTCAGCACTCTTTACCAAAAGCTTCAGAACTTGTTTTGTATGACCCTGGAATAGATCTTTTGGGGTATTGATCTGTCCTTCAATTACAAAAAAAATGAATCGTTGATATTGCAACAGTGACACAGTGCTTTTAAACCTTTAAATACACTGGTTGGGAGAAATACATGTACCTCTCACCTGAAAATAGTCAATGTCTTTGTGGAAATAGCTTTCTTGAGAACGTCTTTATATTTTTGAATTGGAATCATCCTTCTGGTAGCAATGGGTTCTTGACAGAAAAAAAAATCTGTTTTAGGCTCTTCTGACGTAGCTAGACCTGTCCTGGTTTAGGAGATTTTAAATTGTCATTGAGATTTTGAGCTTTTTTTCTACGGTGCTTTTGTTTCTCTGTGCAACGCTGAAGATGCAGGACATGTTATGCAAGAGGGCTCTGGGTATGGTCTCTCTGGGGTCAGCCGGGATGCAGTTGACTCAGCTACTGTGCTGACATCCTCCACCCACTGAAAGAGTTCTCATTTGGTTCTCATCTTGTTTACACCAGCGCTTATCCAGTAAAGGAGATGTTGACTGGATCTGTCAACAGGGAGTCATTTGGTTTTGTAACGGCTCTCTCTTATGGATGGGTGGATAGATGGGTGATGGGATGATAGATAAAGTAGATTAAGAAATCGAGAGAGCGAAAGATAAAGAGATGGATAGATTCAAATACATATGATTTTGTTACCCTTGTTGCTCTTAAAAAAATCTCTTTTCTAATAACTGTTGTTTTTTCTTTCTTTTTAAGGTGGCTATTATCGCTGGTAACTTTGAACTGGCAGAATACATCAAAAACCACAAAGAGGCTGATATTGGTGAGTTGTGCCCCGTCCTTAAAGGTGTCTGGTTGAAGCATTCTCAATGACTAAATACAAAGATCCTCTGTCATTGTCTATCTCAAATTGCATGTGGTAGAACACATTGATGTCAATGATTCAAGCACACATATTCAAATCCTTAACCTTGGACTTGACCAACCCAAAGCATTAACTACCACTACAGTCAGGTGGCAGAGCACAGACCAGGTGAAGCAGAACATGACTGCTGAATTAAAGACCTGATGTTAATCACTCGAGCTTGTTCACTTTACAGAGGGCTCAAGGTTTATGAAAAGAGTTTTTTTTTTGCATGCATTAATCTTCATGTGTTGATATTTTTTATATGAAAACTGTGAAAATAGTAGAAAACTGTTTATATCTTTAAGATGTAGACTCGTCTCCTAATACTCAAACTGTGCTTACGGTGTTTTTCTTTTCTTGTCCTCGTGAAGAGAAAATGCTGCAACGCAAACGTCTTGTTTTGGTTAAAATAGCACACATAGTCATATGCCTCATTACAGGACAGAAGCGGCATGACTAATAGAGTGAATAATTAGATGTCGCAATGTGTGGTGGTCAGCTGCTGCGTGTAAAAACTAAAGCTGTGTGTATACTTTCAGAGAGAGCTATAGAAAGTGAGAAGGTGTGAGTGTGAGTGTGAGTGAGAGAGAGACAAACACACACACACACTCTCTCTCACTCACACAGAGAGAGAGAGAGAGAGAGTGTGTGTTTGTGTGAGAGTGTGATTGAGTCAAGCTGCGAATGGTATGCTGTGTGACAGCGTGAAATGAACAATGCCAGTGCATATGTAGCATTCATTATCCATTGTACATTGCATTTTAAACAACCCTTCGCTCAACTCTTCCCACCCAAGGGGCTTATAACTTGAAATTGTCACCACACATACACAATCCCTGGCTTAAATAAAAATAGCATAACTGTGAGACTTTACCTAAATATAAATAGATGAGTAAACGTAGCTGCTGTTAGTTAGATCTCAAGCCCTCTGGTTGGATTCTATTCTACATTATGTCTCCTCAGTGTCCTCACAGTAGTTCTGTAAAAAAAGCCCCTCGGCCATTTTTAAGTTAAGTAGTGTTCAGTTCGGTAATGATTCAGCAGGGCGAGGTATTGGTGTAGGCTTTCAAAGTGTTTTAGTCATAATGAGCAGAACCCAGCTGGTGAAGTGTGATGTTGGCTAACCATTGTGGCACCATTCCTCATTATTGTAAAAATCATGTCTAATTTGTAATACTTTCAGTCAGTTAAGATGATTAAAACCATGCTAGAACATAACATCCACTGTGATCTAATACTCCAATGAGCAGTCCGCTGATCTGTCTTGCAAGGGAGTTGTGTAGGACAGCTTGTGATGAAGTCGTGACACCCACCTCTGTCCCCAGTGATGACATTCAGAATCCTGTTCCATGGAACCTAATTATCTCGCTAACACGAGGCTAAAGCAACATAATAGTGAGGAAACACTGGACTGGCGTGACGTAGAGCAGACACATGGCTTCCCTTGTCCCCGTATCTACTGACAGAAGCCTTAGACTCAGGGAGAAGAACTTTTAGAAGACCTGGAATAGTGTAGTCGTGACCATTTCAAGAGGAGTATTTGAACATGTAAGCACAAAAACACTGTGTAAGCTATTTGAGCTAAATAAAGACATTTTGTATATTGCTGAAGTGGTATTTTGCATGGCTAAGATGTTGTCATGTTGCTTTGCTGCACACACAGCTTTCTGCATTGAGCCCAAACCTGCATCTAGAGAGAGCTCTAGAGACCCAGAGAAGGAGAGGGATAGAGAGAGAGAGAGAGACAGAGAGTGTGTGTGTGTGTGTGAGAGAGAGAGAGAGGGAGAGAGTGAGGAGAGAGGAAAGAGAGAGAGAGAGAGAGAGAGCAGTACTCAGAGGATCTGACCTAAATAAGCTTACAGTGTGCTAGTGGAAATAAAGTGAGACGCACTCGCACATATGCACAATGTGAGCACACACCACTCCCACAGTACTTGTTCCTGTCCTTTATATTCAGTGCAGCACTGCATAACTTAAGACTATTGTGATGTGATGCCTTTTCTAATAAGGCTGCTTATATCTGTCTCTGTTCTGCTCCTTCCCAATAACTGTAGCTGTCATCACACTTCCATTACTATATTCCTACCTGTTTCATGCAGATAGGTGTTACTGTAATATTATCATTTTGTTATCATGCAAGATTGTTTGTGAGCCTTCTTTAACAAAGGGGTTTCTCATTGTTAATTCAACTTACACCCTCAACTGGAAACATTGTATCCCTCTAAATAGGAGTTTGTCTATAGAATAAGTACAGAATGTCAGATTCTGGAACCAAAAGGCTGGTCTGATTAATCGTAACATACACCTTGGTTATGTTCGTTAACAATTCCATCCTAGTCCAATTGACGGATCATCAAATTTACTCTCACTTCAAACAAATTAGTAAAGGGTCACAAACAGCATGTGAATCAAGAGCACCACTAAATGTTTGGGAACCAATCAGTATCGTCACATGAAAGGACAATGAATAAACTTGAATGAACTGTCTTTATATAAACCTTTTAATGTAATTTATTTATTAAACGAATTTGATGTACATGTCCTCTGTCATTGGCACATATACTGGTAGCTCTCGAATATTTAGACACTGCAGAGGAACGTAATGAAATGCATTGGATGTTTACGTTGAAAGATTACATTGACATAATACATGCTCTATTATTATTTCATCTCATTATCTACAGGGGTCTTTTCATTTCCAATTCAAATTTTTCGCCTTTCCCAGAACCACCTTATGATTCTGTTTGCATTAGGTCCAGCATGGAGTTTGGTATGTAAATGCTTGTCCCATTTAAAGGCAGCCAGTGGTTGCTATGGTTCCCAGATCTACAAGATAATTGGCTTACGGGATCTGAAATTTGGCTCAGGTTCAATGAGGGAGGCGGTCAAAAGTGAGAGCCAATCAGATTTTTTCAGATGATGATCCACAGTATAGAATGTATATCCATGCATGTATGTATGTGTGTGATTGCAGCCATGCTGGGGTTGTCTAGGTGACCTCTCAGTTGTGTGGATCTGTACAGTGAAACTATTGGCATAGTCTGAATTCTGAAATCCATTTTTTTGCCAATTGAATATCAGAATATACATTTAAATGCTGCATCTGTCATTATGAAATGTAAAGGTCAAACTGCTCAAGGGCCAAATATGTGTAATGTATGTACGTCTCCACAACAACCACTACATTCTATAGAGCATGCATGGCCGTGCCTCTATTTGCATTTGAAAGGGGGTTGTGTTGTGCTGAAAAGCATGCATGTAATAATTGCCTTTGGTCTATGGAGGCACCTTACAGAGGGAATTAGCTCATGATGACCATTAAGAGCCTCCGAGCCCAAGAGGAGGCGCTACTGCGCTCCAGCCGATCTCTATTGATTCTTATTAGTATTGACCTAATGAAAGGATGGATGTTTTGCTGCAGCATTGGTCCTCAGAGGGCCCTGCAGTTGTTTTGAATACAGCGAGGGCTTTTAATTGGGAGAAAATGTCTATTCATCTCTCGCTGTGCTCAAGGAAGAGGGGCTCAGGATTTTGCTGACACATATGAAAGGATGTTTTCTCTATTAGAGGAAATACTAATCAAAACACAAGCGTACTTGCATCGGTGGTTGCGGTTAGGGCTATTACAGTAATTGTGTGGAGAAAGGGTGTGAGGGAGAATGAGGGAGAGTGGGAGGGAGAGCGAGAGGGAGGGAGAGAGGGAGAGCGAGAGGGAGGGAGAGATTCCTTGGGGACTAATATGATATTCAGAAATCGCTCTGTTATTAGTCATAATGAAGACTTGTGACTGATGGCATGGCATAGTCATGTGCATTGCTGGGTTAATGTGGTGGCATGCTCTCTGAATTAGTGTTCACTTTACTGTCTTGGCACACAGAACTACAGTCAACCAGCCCTCATGTGCTTCCATCAGAAACCTGTTTTATCCCTCACGTCGCACTTTTCCGCAAACGGCGTTTGTCTCCGAAAAGCCAATTAGAAATGGGAACTGATAGTGCGAAAGGACACCCCACATACAGGATTTCACAACCAAGCAACTTGCGCTGACTAATTTAGACATCCTCCCGTCGGTTGCCTAGCAACACTAGGGGGCTTGTTTCCCGTCCAGCTGTTTCATTGAAAAGAGGGGTAAGATTCCCTTCCCCGTAGATCCACTTATTCCTGTACACTCTCATTGGGTGCCACGCCACAACGATAGCATGACTGCATTCTTTTTGTTGAGACTAAGTTCATAAATAACTCGTATATGTGGTTCCTGTAATATTTTGGTTCATGCTTATGTTTGTTTGTTTTCTGTGTCACTGCCTGACATACAGGCTTTCATAGGTCAGGGTGAGGTTTGAGTGCTGGGCTACAATGTCATTAGACTCCCATATTTATCTCTCCACTCAGTTTGTTCCTCCTCCTCCTCTTCCTGGAGGAATGGAAGAGGCAGCTTGAGCATGTGAGAAAAAGAGAAAAAAAAGTATAGAGAGAAAGGGGGAGAGAGGGAGAGAGAGAGAAGGGAAGGAGAGAGAGAGAGAGAGAGAGAGAGAGAGAGAGAGAGAGAGAGACTTGTGAGCACGGCACTCGTGTGCTGTGCGCTCATTGCTCAGAGTCTCAAATGGCATCATGTGGGGTGGTTTGTGTCACCACTGTGCCTCCCCAGTTAGTGCACTCCATTGTCCCTCTCTCTTCCTGGAGTCTGGATCCTGGAGACTCCACATCCTTTTGGGCTGTTTTTGGGTTCAAACACCTGGATTATCACAAGGACATCACTAAGCAATAAGGACATACAAAAAGGCATAAGGATGAAGTCCTTACTGAATGCCTTCAAGAAAGAAGGTAAGGGCTGATTCATTGTTTTAACATGTTGGTCCTTAACATCATGTTTGAAAAAAAAAGAAAGCTGAGCACAAAGATGTTCGTAGGGTAATTCACTTGAAAATGTCCTGGGAAAGTTTGGCTGATATATTTGTTTGATTCTTTTTTTAGTAGGCTAACCAGAATAGAGGTGTTTCTGAGTACTGTCCTGTGTCTGTTAAAATCAGCTGATTAGATCTGAGAGGAATGTAATCATTATGAGAGCAAATTAGCAGATGGAAATGCCTCCTGCTGGGCTCTGGTGATAACCTATAATGATGATACAAGGTAATGGAGCCTCAAGAGGACCCACATGTATTAGTGGAGGGATCAGGAAGAGGAGTGAGAACAGTCACTCCTCCAAGAGCGGAAATTAGTCAACCGAGGATATGAACTTCACATCCTTGCCCTGCTCACCCTTTTAAATAATTTCGTTATTAAATTCATTCAATGTAATTTTATGTTGTTACCCTTTGATTTTAAGAGGACATGTTTCTCTCTTCTCAGGCTTATGAAAAAATAGACTTTTACCCTGTAAAGATACTTGAAAACATTGTGAGAAGTGTATTTAGTAAGAGTAGAGAGGATATTTTAGTTTGTCAGAACTTTAAATAGCCTAGCTACCACTGACTATAATTGTGAAGTGGCTTTCCCCCCCTTTGATGGTACATAGCGCTACCAGGGCTAAAGATGTTGTGGTGATGCTGTGGAATATGGCACTTCCTATGCCCAGCTGCTCCGTAATGGAGCTATTGATGATAATTCACTCATTAGTCCTCAGTCCATTAGTCCTAGGCTGTTTTCTGCTCTTCTTGTTCCTCAGGTGGGTGAGGGGAGAGGCATCAGGAGTTGGGTACCACCGGAGGAGTGGGGAGCAGTTGGATGAAGGGGGGTGGGGTGGGGTGGGGGGTAGAGAGGCTGGGTTAAGGAGTCACTGCTGTCTTTCCCTCAGCGCTCTCCATATGTGGTTGGGGGTGGGGAATGGATGGATGGAGCTTCTCATTTGGATGTCAAAGTCCTATCTCCTTATCTTCTCGTGGTGATGATACTGAAGGAACTCTAGCTGCAAAATGGATGGAGCCCAGTCAGCCATAACAAGCCTGGTTACACAAGAAGCCTGCTTTGACAGACATGCATAACACTCAACAGTCCTCCATGCTGTTATTATGATCGGCTATAAATAGAGAGGCAGGCATGCCGAGAGAAGGCATCCTAGCTAAATCTCTCCGGAAGGCCAAGAGTTGGGCAGGAGTGTACACGGCGTAGATAAGATACGGTGAATTATGCATCGATCAAGGGGGTTTTGGAGAAGTTAGATCACTGTGCCTGAGGAGCCCATGTTGGGTGTGAGGCTCAGTTGGCATTGGAGAACATTAGGCCACTTAATGGCAGTCTCCCTCCGCTGAACTCTTCTTCTCTGCCTGCCTTTCAGGTGGTCGCGCTGAAATAAATATACGCATTAATCATGTGTTTCCTGCGCATACTAAACACAGGGGATTTCCCTCTCTCTCTCTTTCTCTCTCTCTCTCTCTCTCTCTCTCTCCCACTCCCTCTCGCTCCCTCCTCTTCTCAGTATCACAGAAGATTATACAGCCGGGTGGCTGGCAGCACTTGCCCCCCAACCACACTCACATACTCAGACACAAAAGCAAAAGTCTCATTCAATTCATTTCATAGTCTCACTTCCCAGCAGGCCCATAATTAGTGCACATAATATGCTTTCCACTTGAGGAGACAGCAAAAGATCAGCCAAGTCAGTGTTTGTTTCATGTGACACAATTAAAGTCAGAGCTAGAAGGGACCACCAACAGCTGAATATGATTATTTCACTCTATCCATCCATCTAGCACTAACTGTTTCTGTATGGCAAAATAGATAGTGTTACTGAACAGTGGGTTTGCTTGACATCTATGTCTCTTTCTGTTTCTCTCACACAACCTCTCTTCCCCTTTCTCTCTGTTTCTCGTTGGATCTGTTTTTGTGGTTTTGTTTAAAAAGCTCTCTGTATAATGTATGTATGCAGACACCACTCACACATTTCTGACAAAGCACAGTAGTCCATTTAGAGAAGTACAAGCTATAAGGCTAAAACAGGTCCATTGTTGAACAGTAAATGGGACAGTGCAGATGAACGTTGAGTCTCTCCTCTATCCTCTATTCTCTCTCTTCTCCTCTCCTCTCTCTCGCCCCTTAGTGCCTTTCAGGGAGGCCCCGTCCCCAGTGGCGTGTACGAGCAGGCGTCCGGCGGCCCGGAGCACGCTGGCAGCCCCGCGGGTGCTGCTGCGCTCCAACAGCGACACCAACCTCAACGTGCAGCTGGGTCAACCCCACCCCCAGCGTCAGCGCTCGCCCTCGCCCTCCCCGCTGCGCAGCCTCTCGCCCCGCCGGCCCCCGCAGCAGATGCAGAGCAGCCCTAATGGCACGGTGAAGACCATGGGCGCTGGGGCCCATGCCACGCGCTCCCGCTCGCCCTCGCTAGGGCGCCTGGGTGGCAGGGATGCGCGCCGACAGCAGAACCCCCAGCACAAGACCAGGTCAGACATCACACCGCCGCTTCCCTTTGCCATGATCTGTTCCTCCTGTACAAAGCTGTGGTCACTTTGGTCCACGTAGAACGGTTGGGTTTGTTGACATTTCCACTGTGTTGCCACGGTGTCCATTATGGTGCTCTCAATACTTCTGCACTTGAAGTGGTTTGGACTTCTACTACAACAAACTCTACTATCTGTATAGTTTAGTTTTCTTGTATATTCAAAGGGAAACTTCAGAATTTTTTTAACCTGTGCTCTATTTTTAGATCTTTTGGGGTCCAAATCTTTACTAAGGACAATTAATGATTGAAAAAAGTCAAGTTAGAGTTAGAAAGCTATAACTGAAAAACGGTGAAACAATGTAATGCCATGGGGCAATCATCTGCATTATAATAAGTGTCTGACAACATGGAAAGGATCCCTACAGAGATAGACCTGTGTCTACCTCAATAACTGTAAAGAAACTGTAGAAAATGACTATAGTAACAGTGGTGAAAAAAAGTTAACTTTTTGACGCAGTAAATGTTGACGCAGATGCTTGCCCCATGGGATAACATTGTAAAGCCATTTTATGGTTGGCATTCAAACTTGATTTTGATCGTTTATTGTCCTTAGCAAAGTTTGGACCCAAAAACATCTAAAAATAGGGCACAGGTTGAAAGTTTCCCTTTAAATGCTTATTGTTTTCTAGAGGACTAGATGCCGTCACCTGTGGCACAGATTTTTAGAAGCAAACTTGTGCACAAGCTGGTTTGTACCAAGCCATTTAGAACACCCTGGGAAGGGACACATATGTGGTTGTGTGTGTGGTTGTGTTTTTGTCTGTGTGTTTGTGTCTGTGTCTGTGAAAGAGAGAAAGATAGAGAGCGATAGAGAATGAGAGAGAGAGAGTGAACGTAGTTGTGGGTGTATGAATGTCACTCAACAGGGACTTCTAGAGAGAGGAGACTGCGTACAGTAAGTGGGCCATGTCAATTAGTCACTGCTCACTCAAGAAACTAATTTAATTAGATGTCATTTTAAAAGGAAGGAATTGAGTCCTCTGGTATTTGACCTTATTCTTTCCTTTTGCTTGTTCTGCCCTTCCACTCCCCCACTGACTGGGGTTTGTTTTGCCTGCCACTGGCTGCCACTCATTTAGCGATGAGCAGACCTGTGAACATTGGACCAAACAAGCGTTTTCTGAACGCATCATTAAAATGAGAAATCATCCATAGTTACAGTGGTTACAGTGGCCATGGTCTTATGATATGTGAGCATGGGGTTAGAGGAGTGTGTGTGTGTGTGTGTGTGTGTGTGTGTGTGTGTGTGTGTGTGAAAGAGACGGGGTTTGTGTGTGTAAATTAATGTACAGTATACATTTGTTGTGTGCGTGAATATGATTTTGTTTTGTTTGTGCGTGTGTGTGTGTGTGAGCGAGAGAGAGAAGAAGAGAGAGAGAAAGACCAAGATGCTGTGTATGTGTGCGGATGTTTGTGTGTCTATGTGTGCTTCCGTGACTCCATAGTGTATTAGATAATATCCCAGGACCACAGAGATCCTATAATTACTAGCTGGATTTTCAAGGATCTTCATGAACTGAGTAGGATTTTCCCTCTAAGGGCATTGAAGGTCATTAAGAGTGTGTGTAGTTGTGTGTGTTGTCCCAGAGGTCACAGAATTCTGCCTTGTGTCTTGTGCGTTTCAAGGAAACTTTTCCTCCTAGGATACAATCAGTGTCAGCTGAAAACGTGCTATCATAAGGTGCCACTGTGTTGTTGTTGTTTTCTTTCCTAATCCTTCCATCCGCTCTCTCTACTGCCGTGGCAGCAGATTTAAAATAGACGCACGGTGAGACTATTCATACCGCGCCGCAGCCAATGCCAGATACTTGGAGGACCTTCTTCATGATCCCTGTTTTGCATAAATACCGCAACCCACATTGACATTTTCCAAAAATAAGATGCGGCGCAAAGCCGGAATAATAGTCACAGTGTAATGCCGAAAAGCCTGTTGAGAGGAATGGAGGTGTGGCTGATGTATACACATAGGCATGTCAGAATGGAGTAGAGGCATGAAGCTATAAAGATGTTTTACTGCATGTTTGTCATAGATGGCCACAACCACGTTGCTGCTTTCTATTCCTATATTCACTTCCGAGAACGAGAATGTTGACAAGCATGACATCATTTAGGGATGGGAATTGCCAACAGAGGCAAAGATACGATGCAATATTATTGTGGTTTGTTACTTGTTTAGATACAGCAAATATTGCGATTTCGATTTTGCGATACATTGCGATTTATTTCTCCCATAAATGACGTTACCTTTACTGGGAGTCTCTGCAGTGGGAGTGGGAGCAGTTTATGTGCAAATCTCGATGTTGCCCAAATAAACTATGAAATGTGTGAAGAAGTGTATGGTGGTTACTTTTTCATCATGGATCCATAGTCCTGACAAGAGTACTTTCTCTGTCTGATTAAAGATTAAAACAGTGGTCAGCCCTTCCTCATTGGCCAAAGTATTATATTAACCAGAGGGAGATGCACTGGTGGCATATATATATATATATATATATACTGTATATATATATCATTGATATATCTTTCAGATTATGTAATTTGTAGAAGTAAGGGCAGCTACCTCAGTAGAAAAGGGAAGTCCTAGATTCGTATTTAGTCTTATTAATAGCACTACATACATACCTTCTATTTTAATCCACCTGGAAAACTCTGATTTGGTGATGCTTGCATGTTTGGCTTTGGAGACCTCTCTCGTTCATGACCACCCATACTGCACCTCCACCAAGCGCTCCATACTCTCCGGAGGTCATCGCTACGCAGTATCAGTCCAAAGGAGAGATCCATATACAATAAAGGCCTAATTACATAACTCGCCCTAATATGGGATGCAGTGACTACTTAGCGGCTGCCATGCCTTTGGCTGTGACATTGCCCGGGTCCCAGCGGAGGACTGCTAAAGCTGGAGCAGCAGAGGGCACGGGTGCAGGCTCTCTGTCCCACTTACACCCCCAGCAGAGCAAGCGATGGCTACGGCTACGGCCCTCTCACTGTGTGGCCCTTCAGTGCGGTGCAGGGGATTGGCCATACTCCTGCCAGTCCAACCTCACAGTTGGCTGCTCGTGCCGAGATGCAAAACTGTGTTATCTCCTGGAGCTTTATCTTGCTGCAAGCTTTGACTCAGCTATTCAAGCCTAGTCCCTTACACCGGAATGGTCGAGGTTGTTCAATTAGTTCAAGGTTGCACATACTGTACATTTTCTTGGGTAAATTGTAGTTAGACCTACTTAGCTTGTCTTTATAAATCATGTCTCTCTCCATTATGTTCAAGCAGGCCTTATCTCAATAATTGTTTTGTATTATTAATTAGGCAAGCTGTGTTTCAATGTTTCCTACTCTGCTGTTCTCCTATAATGCCAGTGTAGCAGGACCAGTGGGGTCACAGTAGGGAAAACACTTTGCTGGGAGTGACCGATGAACAAATCAACTGTCTATATATTAAATGTAATAACCTTTAAATGAAGTGGTAGATTTGGGAGCTTTGGACCAAACCCCGGATGTCTGTTTGAAATTGTTTAAACCATTGAACATCTTCCTTTCATGCAGTTGCATGTGCTCCTGTAGTCCACAAGGGGGAGGAGTAACACAATTCTCCATCACGATCTGTCAGTGGTTTTTGGTCTGTTTATGATGCTAATCCAATATTGTTGAACAGGGCATAATGTGTGTGACCACGAAAATGGCAAACACTATGACATTATTACCATAATTCGAATTGCTATAGTTATTGCTATATATTGCTAAGTATAAATTACATGTTCAAACCACATTTTGCAAGGAACCACATCCCCCATACCCTTTTGTGCATTGCTTACTTCCATCTATGGTGAGTGTGCTAGTTAAGTTATCTACCTTGGTGTGGAGAAAATGACCCCCCACAATATGGACTGGATTATTTTGATGGTATTAATGGATAAGTACAGACATCATACGATCACTGGACTTAAAACTGTGTATTTTGTTTTTCTTTTCTTGAGTTATTGGTAAATATGTCATTGTATCACAAATGAAGAAAAGGCAGTTGATCTCACCTTTTTGTGGTAGTGTTGAACAAGTAAATCACTGTTAAAGACATGTTCTCTATGTCAGGCCCACTGTAACTAAGCTTGCCCCTGTGGACATCTCTCCAGCCCACGCGCCAGCAGGGACGGCCTGTCCAGTGCAGAGGCCCCCAGCTCCAAGCGCAAGCTGTACAGTGCCGTCCCAGGCAGACACTATGTGGTGGTGAAATCTTACCAGCCACAGGCTGAGGGCGAGATCACGCTGTACAAGAACGACAGAGTCAAAGGTAACACCTCATCCACACCATCAGAGCCACTCCATTAGCTTTGACTTAGCGTTAGCATTACTTAGCTCGGTTTGTGCTTGGACTGCAGTCTGGTAATGCTTAATAGAGAAGGGCATATTAGACCTGTTGTTTTAATACATCCAGTCATCAAGCTCTTTAGAGTATTGCAGGTGATGAAGGGGAGGAGGCACTACAACAGTGTGGCTGTAATCAGACTACAACAGTGCGGCTAGAATCAGACTACAACAGTGCGGCTGTAATCAGACTACAACAGTGCGGCTACAATCAGACTACAACAGTCAGCTGTAATCAGACTACAACAGTGCGGATGTAATCAGACTACAACAGTGCGGATGTAATCAGACTACAACAGTGCGGATGTAATCAGACTACAACAGTGCGGCTAGAATCAGACTACAACAGTGCGGCTAGAATCAGACTACAACAGTGCGGCTGTTGTCAGTGAGGTTAGAAAAGATGCATAGTTTGGATCCCCTCTGTCAGACATGTAGAGGATGGAATTTTGTGAAACAGAGCAGAAAGTCTAACAGGCCTTTACTGAGTAAAATAATGTCCCATCTCCCCATTAGGTTCAATAAGGTAAATTAACTATCCCCATTTATCTTTGGACCACAATTAACTGCTTGTGACATGAGCTATGAGCTGAACCAGTCACGTTTAACTGAATTGGGATCGATTCCCATTAGCTACACGGTTAGCCCAATTGAAATCCTATGGAATGTTTCTAGACCACATAGAATGTGGGATTGATGGACTAGGTGGGAGGTAGACTTTTCTTTCTTTTTTCTATGTAACCCATTTGGCTGCTAAGAAAAGGTTCCACAGGATTGTAAATTGTCCCTCTCCTCACTGCTCCGATGATCATTGCTAGGACCCTTAGAAGGGTTCTACTAAGAAGCCAGTATCAGAGGATTTAAGGTAGCTGTGTACATTTTGCATTGATTTAATCATTAAATATTCAATTAATCATTAAATAGGTCCTCATTGCATTTTTTCGTTAGTGCATTTATACTTTCAGCTCAAAGAGTATAGTATATATACTCAAAGAGTATAGTATAGAGTATCATCTGTGCTAATACAGATGTATAGTCAGACAAAATAGAGTGGAAAATACACAAAGAGAGGACAGGTGCTATAATTCACTCCCTGTGTTGAGAACTATGGCTTGGTGTAATAGCACACGCATTTACTCTGGCTGAGGCTGACAGGGACGGCGAGGCTGTCAGAAGAGGAAACTGATGAAAACTGACGAAAGCTCAGAGATGTCCGTGATGTATCTGCTCTCAGGTCGGAGCTTTTAGAGGTGCATAACTCACCGTGCCTCGGCAGAAGGGAGCCACCAGAATGAGGTCACCGAGGACACATGCCTTCCGGCAGGGCCATCCTCTCCCCCGTTTCCTACCTTCATAATAATTTATTGAGGGCTTGGGCCCGGTACACTCCTTCAAGTGAATGAGCACACTGTGCTGACCTCAGTGAATGTCCTTACATCTGATTCTGCAGCCTAAGAGTGACACATGCACAGAGATGTAATGCCTTTTCTCATTCCTTCTAGTGCTGAGCATTGGAGAAGGGGGTTTCTGGGAAGGCAGCGCGCGTGGGAGCATGGGATGGTTCCCCGCCGAGTGTGTGGAGGAGATCCCCAGCAAGGCCAACGAGGACCGACCCTGTAAGTCCCTCACTGAGACCTTTTCCGGGGTTCCCACTGCCCACTGGGGGGTTTCCTGGTGCTATATGATAGCTTTGCTGATTGACCACATATTGATTATACATACATGACCACAATGCTTAGCATATAATGATTTAGTCATTTTTCTTCTTTTTGTATATTATAAATTATTTTCACTTTTCTTTTCTATGGGTAGGTGTGGAAGGTTTTTCTACATTGATTTGGCAGTTATTGTTGGATAAAAGAAAAAAATTATCAAATGCAGATGTGTTTTTACAATGATAAACAGTAACCCAGTTTGATAAGTTCTCTCTCTGTTTCTGTTTGCCCCTCTGTGCTTTTGGAAAGGCCTCCTGGTCCTTGCCGGCTCTTACTGTGGTTCATTTTGCATTCATTGGTTGCGGCTAGGCCTGACTGCACACATTAATGAAACATAAATCTCAGGCACAATACCGGCACAACCTTTTAAACGGAGTATATGGAATGAGGGGAGTTAAAGAAGTTAAACTAGAGCACTGCGAAAATCAGTATCCTCACGTACCATCCACACAGAACCACACATACGTACGTCCCAATGTCTTTCTTGAGGATGCACCGTAACCTTATTTGTTTTAGCACAGCATGTCAGGATACATGGCTAATCTAGTGCCTAATAAATATGCTACGATGATCCGAGCAGAACTGTGTGATGAAAGGCTAAAGCATATACAGAATCTATAGGCCAGACATTGTGTATCCTGGGTCGAGGAACCATGTCAATCACTTGGTGGCTCTCATGAAAGCTCACCATGTGTTGCAGTTATCCGTACATTGCAGTGTGTGAGTGTGTGTGTGTGTGTGTGTGCATGGGTGACTGTGCGTGTGCATGGCAGCATAGTCCGTGTGCAAATTGGCATAAGGGGCCAGGGGCAACATTCTGTTGAAAGTTGTTATTTTGGTCCAAATGAATGCCTTCCACATCAGTGCAGCCTCTGTGCCATGGCTTTAGAACTGCACACGGAGGGCTCCATGTGGCCGGGGCTGCAGGGCCAAGCACCAGAGGTCTTCTGAGTTAAAAAAAATTCAGCAGGATCGCAGCGCTGCCAAGCTTCCCTCTCTCCTAGTGGAATATGCTCAGTATCGAGGGGCCGTTCACAGATGCCCACTGAGAGGCCTGCCCCATGAATGGCTAAAACAACATCCAAAGCCCTCATGCCTTTCAATTAACATATTGAAACATTCAAATAATCGGACAAAAAAGGTTTCCTCCAGGGGGCTGCCTCTGCTCCTGTGCTGCATCTGAAGGGTGCTCTCTATGTGTAGAGGAGTCACTGAATGGACTGGAGGATGTTGTATGGGGGAAGAGGAATAATGACAGATATCAAGGCATGCTGTTGCTGGTGAAGTAAGTGGGCCGACGTCAGCTGTCAGTGCTCTAATGGATGTGGCCCATGTGACTACCCTCTGGAGAGTGAAGGGCTTTGCTGCTGAAGTAAGCTTTGGTATATAGTGCCTCCTGGCTTGCAGTATTCGATATACCTTGTGTTGGAAAGATCAAAAAGGTGCAGTCCTCGATTCTAACGCAATATACTTTTTGTCAAATTTAGAGAATTGCTCTTCACAGTCCTCTTGCTGAATTGCTCCTCACAGTCCTTTAGTGTGTGCGCTTTAAGAACCTCCAGTGGTCATACCCAGTCCTGGCTCTGTAAATGGGACACAAACAAACTGGCTTGGACGGAGACATATACTATTCCAGCCAATCAGCACATTGCTTCAGGAACACGGAAAGGACCTTTCACCAGTATCTTGGACTGTACCTGTAATGTTAAAGCTGCTGTAAGCAATACGTTTTCAGAACACTGAAGCCAGCTGGCTTCACTAAAATGGATGCTGTGAGAAATTGAATCTGTGACTCTCCATAGTACTGTTGTCTAACTTGTATTTAACTAAAGGGCAGAAGGGAAGGGAGAAGGAGATGAGAGAATCAGAATCAAGCAGATAAATTCATACATGCAGCTTAGCATGCCAATAAGGTTACCATTATAAGGATAAACAGAACAGCTCTTCTAGCCATTTTTTACCACTGATTGGTGATTGGTGATTGACTTTCTCTATTCAAGCAAGTGACGGACCAAGCGGCGGTACCGTCTATATGTGAGTATGGCCAAAGTCCAAAGTTCAACACAAAAAATATAGATTAGGGAACCCAAATTCAAAATTCAATACAAAAAGAAAGAAAGAAAAAGCCAAAGATACAGATTACAAGACAAACCCTGAAAGCACAAATACGGTATTCTCCGTGTGCTAAACATCATCAAAGAAATAACTATGTCATATATCATATTCCCAGGCCTGTAAAGACACCTTACCAAAGTGGTTTGGTCAATACCCTTTATTTTGTCCCTACAGCCATTACAGGGAATCACCAGTGTAATTAAACTGGGAACCAAATCAATGTTCCCCTGTTTCCCGGTGGCGCCTCTTTGCCGGCAGACTGACCAGCTAAACGAGGACTCGAACCCCAACAAGGCGGTAATCCATTTATCTATATTCATTGAGACCAAGTTTGTGCACCAACTCGGTTCACTAAAATAAATGGTGGAAAACAAGCTTGGTGTCCTAGCCTCCTTTGTTAAAGTATATCCGTCTGTGTGTGTGCGCGCTTGTGCAATGCGTGCGTGTGCTAGCAGTCGTAGATCCGGGGCAGAAGAGCGTTTCATGTGCGGTCGTATCACGACGGTCACAAAGCTTAAACGACAAACTTTCCTGTCAGAATAAGAAAGGCTCATAGTTTATACTTAAATGACAGGAAAGTTCAAAACAAAATTCCAAATTTGAAAATTGATCTTTCCGGATCAAATACGCTTTTATGATTGGCTATGTATCGTTCCATTCCATTTGCTTCACGTTTGGCGCATGTCCATTGTATTAATAAATAATATCTATCTCTCTATCTAATCTATTTAATCTATTGAATAAAATATCTATCTTTTAGCTATCTCTTCTAAAAAAAAATAGGCTACCAGGTAGGCGCTGACCATATTATATAAGTACAAAGCTAAATATAAACTCATCACCAAATAGGTTAGTTACAGGCTACTATGTTGAGCAGTGCCATATCTAATTTGACCAGTAGTTGGTTATTGGTCGTTGAGTTCTCGTTCAGTTTTTTTCACTCCCAACCCACGCCCCCATAAATTAATACGTTCAATGAATACCAGGCATGTATGCCAAGATGGCTCTGCACTGTGCTTTTTATGCAGTCTTTAGATTTGTCCACCTCCTCAGTGGTAACCCAAAGCTGAAGGCGCACTGGAAATGGAGCATTCGGTCTCAGACCACCTGGATTGCAGCCATCGCTGGTTAATTTGGGATTTCAGCGCTCTGGCGTGGGGGAAGGTGTGAATGGTGGGAAATACTCCAGCTCTGCAGGGACACTACTCTAGCACTCTACCATGAAAACCATAAACCTTGCAACCCCCCGTGGTATAATAGACCAATGTTTGCACTCCCTCCCCCTCCCCCCTTTCAGTTCCTTTCCCCCTTCCACACACATAAACACACACACAACCAGTTCCAACCTTGCAATGTGACCAGTCGTAAGAGAGCTATGGATGTGGTAACCATGGAGAGGGACAGGGAAGCGAAAAATCTGCTCTTGCTGAAAATGTATGTCTGTAAATATGTCGCTGTTTTGGGGCATGATGTCGGTTTTATCAATCGAATACTGCATAACGGCACACTGTACAAGCAGTCATATAACACAGCTTTCCCAGTCAGCTGTGTGTTACGTCTGATTTGAGGCACACTGTACGCTTCTTCTGTGTGGCATCCATCAGCATTTTAGCAACACCTTGATATGCATTCCATCATCAGTACACTTTTCTAACGAGAACATTTTCAAATTGGGGGATTTGCCTCGGCTTTTGTACAAAACAAGCAGCGATGCTACAGAGATGCATTGCATTCATATGAAGGAGAAGAAAAAAAAAACACTCATCCTGGCAACAGCCTGCACAGGCATACCACTACAGAGCCTGGATACTAAAATGGACAGCAGCTCCATGTGAGTAAGAGCCCTGCTGCCTGTGAGGAGGTGATGCCTGCCTGCTGTTGGGTTGAATAATAGTATAAGTATAGTGCCAAACTCTCATGGACCTTTCAGAGGAACACACTCATGTACATCCCTGATTGATATATTTCCATGGAAACATCCTCTACACTGTACAGCTCTGTTGCTAAGGAGTGGGCCTTGGCAAGATTTTTTTTTTTCCTTTTCTGAACCATCTTTTTTTCCTCCCTCTCTCTCTCTCTCTCTCCCTCTCTTCCTCTCTCTCCTGTTCTGCGCTGAAAGCAGAGCTCACATAGGATTCTTCTCCTTATCATGGCTTGTTCTTCCTGGGGGTTGGTAGTGGCAAAGGTTGTCTCATGCCTGCCACAGTTTAAGCGGTTCCAAAGTTTGCGGGTATGCGCTGGAGTCATTGGCAGTGTGGCCTGAGGGAGAGACATTGAGCGCTGTTTCCTCCATTGGCTGTTGGAGCTACACGTATCTTTAGGAAAGGCTTCCATTTGAGAGAGGAAAGAGGAAGGCGAAATCAAAGCAAGGGCCAAATGGATGACCTTCCCAGGAGGAAGAAGGTCCACTTTGGAGGTACAGTGTGCTATGCTTTGGGAGAATGTAACCAGCTGGTATGGCATGTGAGCAGTGAAGTTGGGAATATTGGTGTTAGCTGTTGAATATTGGTGTTAGCTGTTGCATATTGGTGTTAGCTGTTGCATATTGGTGGTTAGCTGTTGCGTTTGTGTGACTGTGGAGGAATGGAAATCTTCAGTGTGTTGATCTGTTGTTGTGAATCCGTGTTTGCTGTTAATAATTTGTCTTGACAAGAACAACATTGCCATTCCACCATCTAGAGCAGTGTCTTCCCATGAGGACACGTATTATCTCTTGTGTAATGTTAAAGGGGAAAAATGCACTGCAAGAAAAAATATATACATGTTGGCGGAACTGCCTCCAAGGAAAGATGTCCTGGTGTGGAAATCAAAGTGGGATGTTATTTGTTTGTATGTTTTACAGGATGGGGCCATAAGCTTGACACAGTCACTCTCTGTTTTATAGACACCAGTCAGAGACAAGCCCCCAGTAGAAACCTGGGGAGACTTCCAAAGCTAGATACACCAGCTAATTTCCTATTCACTGCTGTAGTTTCTGCCACTGCTGTCCACACTCCTGTCAAGTGGGCTCTTTTTCGGCTGTTGGTGGAGAGGAAGTGTTTGCACTCCAGAGCTTTTACTGGAAAGCGCTAGACACCACTGCAGGTTAGCAGTGACAGGGTGTTTCATTAGCCTAAGAAAGAAAAGTGAGAAAGAGAGAGAATGAGAGGGCGATGGATAAAGAGAGTCATAGACACGCTATTGATTTTAGGCTCACTTTGTTTACGCTTTTGGTGTTTGTTTGATATTGGCTGTAACGGCAGATATAAGCAGACATAAGAACATCACAGAGTGCGAATGCGAGTTGGTTGTGTAGCTCAGCTAAATGATGAAAGTATCATGGGCCTACTCTGCGAGATGGCACAGAGACTCACGGTAGTTCAGCGGAATAGCTTTGTATGTTTATAACAGCGCACACCCTCCCCCTCTTTGCACTCTATCAAAAATATCTCAGCTGAACAAAGAAACGAGCGGCTGTGACTTTAACGGCTTACCAGTGAGTAGGTTGGAAGGGGGAAAGTGTCGAATCCCACGCAGCCTCCTGATGACTGATATCATCGCATATCAGCATAACTGCAGGAGAACAATAGTGTACAATAGAGCATAGTTTGAGCGCCTCCGAGCCTTTTAAAACTGTACTCTCAGAAGCATGCATGCACACACACATCCTGGTAAACAACATAGAGAATGCACATGCATGCGTGTTCGTGCCAATATCTGTGGTGACCCCGATTCGACATTTGGTCAAGCAGCAAAACAAGATGAGAAAAGGAAACGATGGATTCTTTTTTTTCCCGTTGCATCTCTCGAGCACACATGAAGCCAGAACATATCCAGCAGTGGTACACATCTCTCAGGTTAGAAGGCAGTGTCCTTTCTCCCCGGAGAAATATCCAGGTTATCAGCCAATCCTGGAGGAGGGGTGGATGCGCTCTTTCAGCCTTCATCATCCAACCACCCAGGAGCCGTTCATTAACCGCATAAGTTCCCTAGCTCTGCTTGTGCAGCATCCTGTCCGCTTGTAACCCCCTCCCCCGTCCCCTCCACTTCCAGTGCAGTGGCGTGTCTGAGTGCAGCCTTTCAGTAGAAGCACACTGGGTTATGGCCTTGTGTCCTGCCCTGTGTGATTGTTGCATGAGTTGCTCACACCTCTTCATTTTCAAGTCATTTAGCTACCTGCTGGAACTCACCGCGGTTTCCATTCTGATGCCACCTGCTTAATGTACCTTGTGCAGTTTTGTAATAATCGACTCGATTAGGTTAAGGATTCAAACTTTAAAAAAATTGAAGGTTGATCTGCTGTTAAGGACATACTCCAACTTTGTTGTTTGATGGTCCAGTGTACAGTATTTAGCTGGATACTGCTACCTGGGATCAGAGTGACAGTGAATTTTGTATAATTATTTGTATAGTGGTACAATGCCTTGCTTCCAAATGCTATCTCTAGGACCTTTTATCAGTGTAACATTCTCATATTCACCTACTAGAGAAAAATACTGTTTGAAATTTGGCCATTTCAGTTTCCTTTGGTGAATACCTTTATGTACACATCAATATATGCCAATATAGTGTGACTGAGACACAGTCAACAATCCCTGACAACACTGAAGTTATGAGCGCACATATCAAATAGACTTCCGATGTTCAGGTAAATATTACATTTTGGGCCTGTATGATTTCCCTTAGATTCCAGAGCTGACCGATCAGAGAGAAGAAAGCTCTTTCGACATTACACAGTGGGATCCTATGACAGCTTTGATGCATCAAGGTGAATATATATATATATATATATATATACACACACATACACATGCACACAGACACAAACACACACATGCACACGTGCAAACAATGTTCCTATGTCGTATTGAAGCACTGTTTCCATTTTGTTAAGACATCTTGCAATCTTTCTAAAATAAAATATATGTTCAAGTTATTTTTATGTTCAGACTGTGAGTTTTGTTCATATTAGCCTCTCTATTCTTCCACAAAAATGGTCAGAATAATCGTTTCCCATATTACCATTGCCTTGATCATTTGATATTGAAATTTGTTTCTCTCAAAAGATGATTCCTCTGTTGCTTTTGATTGACTTTAATTAACACCATTCAGGAGGGCCAGGTCACAAGATCATTAATCAATTATTCATGCCCCGTGTCTCCTTATGTGTTCCTCCATTTGTCCTTTTTCTCGGCTTAAACCCACCCCCATCCCAATAATTGATCATAATACTGCGATGCACAATCGCATTATAGTAATACATTAATTTTCATTGCTGTAGTTTACAGTCCATCCACAAGTCCCATTCATTATGTAGGGAACTATTTGGTCAGCTGCAATGCTTTCTAATCAAAATGCCAGTGTGGGCAGTATACAATCATTAGTAGTCTGTCCGCAGTGATCTCCCAAGTACAGCAACTGACCTTCCATAATTAGACTTCTACATCATAATTTTCTCTGTATGTAATCATAGTGCCCTGGTTTATTATTTAATGGGAGTATACATTATGTGTGTTAAATTATGGCTAGCGAAAATACGTTTAAACCACAGCAGGCATAAGACTCCTTCATTAGAATACCGTTGACTTAACTGTTTGTAAGAGCTGTGTTTCAGTGGTGTGAAAATGCTTACTGTCAGATGGTTGGTTATGCAAGCAGTGCTGGAGCTTCGGGTCACATTGCTTATGGGTAGTCATCACCATCAGGAGCACAACCAGTATCCTCTCCATGGTGGGATTGTGTTGCTGTACAGCAATATCATTCTGCACAGCAGATTTCACATATTCAGCCCAACCTTTTCAACCCAACAATCATTTATAGATTGTTGCATGCTAATGTTTTCTCTCTAATAAATGCTAACCTTCTAATTAAACACAGATGCATTCCCTAAAATTGTGTTATTTGAATACATCTGAATGACGTGGCTGACTGAATCCTCTGTAAATGTAGTAATAGTTTATCTACAATCTACAGTTTACATGACCCATCATACAGTATCTCATCATTGCATACTATGCTTGACTGTCCTTGTCGATGATACTTGTTCAGTTCCCATGCATGGAAATGGGTGTTTATGTCGTGTGGCTGGCCGAGAAACAAGTGGACAAACCCAAGTGAAGCCACTGTCACACTCAAACGTGGCGCGTTCGTCCTCTCAGGCTGAGGAGGATGGAGAGAAAATTATCCTCCTCTGTTTTTACTGTGCCCAGAACCAGCTGACACACCCTGTGTACAGCACTGGTTTCCATGGAGACGCAGAGCAAATCCATGGCAGTGCAGAGCCGAATGCATCCTGCAGTGGCTTGTCACGGGAACAGAGTTCTCTCTAGGTAAACTTTGACACTGCATTCCCCTGCAGTGTTGTGGCTGGCCATGTGGAAATCACCATATGGACGCCAAAGTAACTGCTGGGTTGCACTGAGCAAATGCATTATTCAAGGCAAATGCATAATTTCACAGAGAATTTCATAATGATCAAGAGTAAAGCCTATAGCACAGTTCAGGAAATTGATCTCTGGACTATCTTTTACTTTAAAGATAACTGCTGCTGAACTGTGAGCTGCACATCTATTATAGTCATGCAGAGAATTCTAGGAATGCCTAAATCATTCATTCATTCATTCATTCATTCATTCAGTATCACACACTATATCTAAGTGTGATAACTGTTGTACAGTGAAAAGACAAGGCTATGTGGCTTTTGCCTGAAAATACAGGAGAGTAAGGAGAGCAAATGCATCTCAGCATGAAAAAGCCAGACAACTGGTTCTGACTAAAGGCCTTGTTGCTCGGTCTGACAAATGCCAGTCCCATGCCTTATGTTGCTATGCCAACCAGTCTACATACAACACTGGAGTCAGCACCATCTCTTCAGGACCTATGTATGAAATGCACTTGCAAATGAATTGTTCAGTTGCGGAGTCAGAGGTTCAGGAACCTCCTATCACATCCTATTGGTCTGCCACCAGTTTATCAACTATGAAAGATCAGATTCAGACCAGAGCAGAAATTTGGTATCAATACCACCTTAAATTATTGTAGTTATTTTTTATTGAGCATTCTTGGTTTTGATATTTAATTTAGTGTTTGTAAAGATATGGAAAGGTTTTATGACAATATGGCTTACTGAGTGCCTACTGGTAGAGAATCGCACCATTCCTAATATGTGTGCATTTGAAATAAGCCTATTTTTTCAGTGGCCTCATGCCATATACAGGCGACTTCTGCACACATTTGTCTGGGCCTCCTTTACTATCGCTCACAATGCTCGATTTCACAAGCCTGCGCTTTGAAAGTTCTTTTTATAGAGCCCTACGCCACTCGTGGTGGTCTTTTCATGGTCTTTCATTCATTCATTCATTTATTTATTTATTTATACTACATTCCCTCTATCTTTTTTTCTACCCGTCTGTCAAAATTCGTTTTCATTCATGCGTTCACTTACTCTCTCTCTCTCTCTCTCTCTCTCTCTCTCTCTCTCTCTCTCTCTCTCTCTCTCTCCCTCTCCCCTTCTCTCTCGTTCTGCGCTCCTTGCTCCCCAGAGCCGGTTTACCCGCAAAGATTCTGTAGCATCCCATGTATTTCTCTCGTGTGTTTCACTCTCTCTGGAGATGATGTTGGTTTGGTTCTTGCGTTTTTCTTGTTTGCCCTGGCCCTCGCCTTATCGTGCTGCTGCTCCTCCGACAGCAAAGGTGGTCTTATTCTCTGGAAGTAATCGCCGATGGTGCAATTCAGCAACATCGCATCGTTCTGTATAGATCATGTCGAAAGGACAGCCGACGCCTGTCATGATGAAACATCACTTCGGGCGAACAGCTGTTGCGATGATGAGAATGATAGGATGTAATAACGGTCGTTATGCGCGGAATTTTCTCCACAGCGACTGTGTTATTGACGAAAAGACGGTAGTGCTGCAGAAGAAGGATAATGAAGGATTCGGGTTTGTGCTACGAGGGGCGAAAGGTAGGAGCTGGACCAACTGTTTGTGCCTCCCCATCTTCATGCTTCCTTCACCTTAATGTGTTCCCTGTCGTGCCGGTTTAAATGATCAAAGTTGTCTTAAGATAGGCCAAATGTATTCGCGTTTTCTTTATCTCCACACCCCTCCAATGCTGTGCAACTATTCTGAAGAAAAAAAGTTGCTGCTCCTTAGATTTACTTGAAATATTATGGTTCTTCAGGAAACAAAACACAGCATGTAATGTTCACTGTGCCCCACTGTATTATACTGCAATTAACAACACATCATTTGAATACTTAGAATAGAGAATACAGTAAACAACAAATCAACTAAAAGAACAACATGGATATGAATTCAATTGGTCCAGTGGGTAAAGCTTTAGACTCAAACTAAATCTAAGCTTTATACCCTGGAGCCAGGCTGTTCCGAGTTTGCTCAGAAACAGGCAGTCCTTGCCTTTTACCCCCATTGCACATTTAGCCACGTAGCTGACAGTTTGAGTCGCAAAGTTTCTGTGACAAGCTCAGAATATGACACAGCATTGTCCCTGTCTCACAGATCCTTGATGTTCATTTTCACATACTGTATTCACATAAGCAGCTCGAAAACATGTGATGGACAGAATAACATGTTTTCGCCACCCTCATACCAACCAAGTCTAGTCTTTTCCATTCACCACTGTGAAGCTGAGCGGATGCACAGTGCACTGGGATGCAGTGATGCAGTCCCGCAGCGCTGGGGAGTTTGAGCTCGTTGGACGTGCAGCAGTGTTTGAGTGGAGCCCACTGCAAACCCACCTTCTCCACCAGCTCACCTTCTCCTCCGAGCGGGCGGCCAAGGCCAACATCGCTCCATAGTGTTGTCTGTCAGCAACACCATCTCCCCCGAGCATGTGCTCCCCACTGTCACGTGTCATGACTGATCTGCATGGTCATCTCTGAGTTGAGATTCGTCACGTCACATCATCAAACATGTCCTCACTCATCCCGTGCCACTGAATGTCCTCATGATGCTCTCCAGATGCCCACTCCGCTGTGAGGCTGGACCTCTCTGTTGTTTACTTGTTGTTGACTCATTAAGAGACCCATTGTTACTGTCTATACCATGACTGTGCAACTGTTCTGGGCTGCGTTTACCAAAAGCACTGTTGTGCCTCAGCCTTGGTAACTAAGAGAAAGAGACTGTGCAATATGGTTGTGTCTTTATCATTTAACAACAATTGTAACACAGCGCTTTTGGGTTGACGCAGCCCTGGCTTTGTCGGAAGTCTTCTCGCTGTCAGCTGTCCTTCAGTACAATGTGACTCACAGTTTGGTTTCTTTGGCTGGGTGCTCGTCTGGGTGCCCTACGTTCCTCAGCTGACACCCCCATTGAGGAGTTCACCCCGACACCCGCCTTCCCTGCCCTGCAGTACCTGGAGTCTGTGGATGAAGGTGGAGTTGCCTGGCAGGCAGGCCTGCGCACCGGGGACTTCCTCATCGAGGTAAGGCTGTGTTCACTCTATTGGGTTGGGCATTGTGCTGGCCAAACATACACATTCACATGCAACAAGTTCTCTGATAACCTTGAAATGCTATGTTTGTTTTTTTTGTTTGTTTTAAGTTGATGAGCAAATTCCTCATGTTGTAAGGTTTTATTTGAAGAGGTAGAAAAGAAAGGGACAGGGACCTGTGTTTGCTTTAGTAGCACATGCTACAACATAACACGGGAATCGAATAACAACAAGCTGTTCTTTGGTCCCCTCAAGTGTTAATGTTGACTGACTCTTTGGGTGCAGTGAATCTCATCATAACTTGCTTCATCTGTGGAGTGTTTGTCTTTAAAAGCTGGTGATTGGGCAGTGGCTTGTGGACTGCACATCTGTCCATTCACAGTATTACTAATGTATAAAATGAGTCTTAGAAGGATTTCTTTTTTTTGTCTTTCTTCCTTTCATTCCTCCTTGTGCCTACTGTGTCAGGTCTACCTATTGTGCCAGCACAGTAAGCCAACCTTGCCTGGCTGTAAAGACCTTTTGTAACTGCAGCATTAGAATTCGGATCTGTAATCTGTGTAGATTTAGACTTTGTAGGTAATTAGATTTTACAAGTAGAGGTCTTTGTTGGATTACTATGGATACTGTGTCTGGAAGAAAGAAGGAAAAACACAAAAACACAGATGCTCCATTTAAAAGAGCCTTTAATACAGACATGGCTAACATGACGGCCACGGGTGAATGGAGAGATGACCATGAATCAAAAGCCAGCCAACCAGCCCATGTCTAGAGCTGTTAGCTCCACATCAGCAAAACAAATTCATTTTGCATGTGGAATGTTCCTACGTTGCATAAAAGTTTCATGTCTGCGATCCACTCTTGCGTCTTGCGAGCGGTGGACAGGTGGGAAGAGGCAGCCGAGGGAGGAGGATTGCCTCTTTATCCGTGCAGCATGCAAACCCCTCATGAATTATTTGACGCGTGTGATAATTGCAGAGTTTGTACGTTTTCATAGGCAACCAACAGCAAAGCCAGAGTTGCATTATGACAAACTAATGACACATAGAGCGGCTATGTGGAATATTGTGTTTTGTTATGTTGGAAACTAAGCGTTGTGCACTATAAAGCAAAGAATGGGACAGACCAGTGTCCCTTATTAGGTGGGTTAAAAAGAAACTGTTCGTTGTATTTCATCTGTTTGGTAGATCTACATGAAAGGTCCAAAATGTTCCGATGCAATGGTGGTAATGCTGACATGTTTTCCATTTTGACTTTTTTCTCTGACATCCCCTTCCCTGTTTGGTCTTGTCTTTATGTTTCCTAATCTTCGTGCTGCTTATATTTTTGGAATACAGCCATATACCCCGTTCTTGATATATGAAGCAAGTGACCCTCTCATTGCACTGCACACAACACTTTCATTCCTTTGATAGGACATAAAGTAAGGGCTAGTGTGTCGTACACAATGTAGATTGGGTGCCATGTTATTTTCTCTAACCCAGAGGTTTAGCTGGCTCAATAACATGAATCGCTGTTATTGTTGGAAGGTGCCAATAAAGTAAAGGATCCCACAGTCAATCATTTTAGGAGCCCTAGGTAACAGTATGCTTTAGCATGGAGGTGATATACTGCCTATGGTTTTTCATTTGACTTCCCGCTCTTGTTTTATTTGGCTATTTGTTGTATATTGTAAATATGTTTAGATGTCGAATATAGGCATGCAAGTCAAGGAAGGTAGGCACATCTTTTTGTGCTCTGTCACTCCCAGCCTCTCTGATGACCTTGCAAGCAGTAATCAGGGCTTTATTGTTCAGTCAATGTTATTGACGTTGCCGGGACCCAAGGGAGACTGATTGGGCCTCCGCTGCTAGTCTCCGGTGAGGAGCAGCACTCTTTCGCTCAGGCATTCTGCTGGGATTGATGACTGGAGATGAAACATGGCTACTGCTTCCCCCAACACACTGCCAGGGAACCCGTGCTTCAGCCAAAATGTAAACAGAAGATGTTATTTGATAGTGACCTCCAGTTAAAGTATTTCATTTGTTTATAAAACCAGAAGGAGCTGGTATTTGTGTGCAGATTATGAAATCTACCAGATATTGTTGGGGTTCTGAAAAATTGCCATGAAGGCATAGTCATTGCATGCTTTAGTTTAGTGCACCAAACATTATGTAACACTTCACTTGCAGACTTATGGCTGTTCATGTGTCTGTTTCTAGCCATGTCTGAAATTGATTGTGCACATTTTGTATGTTTCTGGCTCTCAACACAGACTCTGGTAGTCGGTTGCGTTTGACCCTGCGTCTCCCCTCAGTTTAAAGGCTCGTCTCTTCCGTTTTAGGTGTCCTGGTCTGAGCAGCCTTAGTAGTCACACAGAGAGGAACTGAAGTAAGCAATGGGCATACTGAAAATACATCTCCTCCCACCACCTACTGTGTGTGGGCATCCAGCGCTGTATTGGTGTTTCTGCTTTCTCATCTGATTTCTCTGTGAAGGTTCTTTGTACTGTACTTCCTGCGGTGCTGTCTTTAAGCATATATACTTTCTCTCATTATATCCCCCTCCTTTTCTTCATTACGCACCCTTGCACTGTCCACCTCTTTTCCCGTTCTTCACTTTTGCCACGTCTGACCCTTTGCATATTTACCTTGTGTGAGTAGAAAGGAATAACTAAGGGAGCTGATGTCAGCTATTCTACTGTATATTAATGTAGACAGCATTTGCCCTGTACAGTAGCTTGCCTTCATATTTCAGTTACAAGAACCCTCATAAAAAAACCTTTGTTTTATGATGGTAGCAGAGGCAGTGCTTCAGTGTCATCACCCCATACATGCAGCTGAAAATCTAAGTTCTTGTGTGCACTGATGATGTCATCCCTTCACAGTTCTCAAGTTAACAGGGATACACATGATTTCCCTCTTGATACAGCAAGCTGTGAATGGTAGGACTGGACTGCATCTCAAGTTGTTGCAAAGATGCCTGATACAACTTACAATAAGCAGACATCCCGATTACTAGTAGTACCTAATACTGCTGCAAGTCTGAAATGGTTGAATTCAGGCAATCAGGTTATTTAGCTTTGTCGTTCATATTACATATTTATTTACTCTCTTACTCTCTATCTGTGAGCCTTTAGTGTTGTTCCATTTAACGGTGGGGACTGCTATGTTATGTGCAGGAGGACAGCAAGCGTCATGACATGCCCAGGAGGTTCCTCATGGCCTAATAACCACGCAACCCCACAACCTGTCACAAAACCTGTTCCATGAGCGATGCAACCTACTTAAGGCATACCCCTTTGGAGGGTCTGCCTTGCGCTGTGCAGAAACACTGTGTGACTGATATGAGAAAACTAGCCTCCAGTATGCCCTTGCCCTGAAAACCTCTTGAAAACCCGATGTAATGTGTACTGAAACAAACTACTCAAAAATGGAGCTGTAGCGAAGAGGGGGGCAAGCAACCCAGCAGGGCATAGATACCATGGAAACGTGATGTCACTATGTCAAAGGCATGGCCGTAAGCACTCACAGCAAGTTTGATGTTAATTGACCAAAGATTAGCTGAGATATGAGCTCACTTCCTGTTTGCCGACTTTGACGAACGAACATTTTTTTGAAATAAAAAATCTGTCTGATAATGTTTGTGAGGCTTTGTCTGAAGATCATCTGTCCCAAATTTGGGGAAGATTCAACAAGATTTGTGGCCACTGAACTTTTGAACGTTTTTGATTAAATCCAATATGGCGGCTGCATCAATTAGGTGGACATGACAAGTTGCCCCTACAGTACAATATTTAACTCCCTCCATCCCCATGTGTTTCAATGACAAAGTAGCCTACTTTCCATGTCACTTTTCCATGTCGTTCCAACCACAGTGTCTAATTTTAACAGTTAGTTTTCCCTATGCTGATATCTGCATATTTTTAGACCTTAGTTGTCAAAACATTCTACTATGCCATGAGGAGGCATGGATCCACTTTGGAATAAAGTGATCGACAGCCTTTACTAAAAGAGACCAGCTGCAGCACCTGAATCGCACCCATTCTCGTTCACAGCTGAGGAGTAGCTGAGTTGGTATCCGAGTTTGCCGGGCAATTTAGTTTAACCTACCATTGTTTTATCATTTCTTGTAACTGTTAAATGTAACGGTTTTGACAGTCATACCTGTTGTGCTGTAGGTTGTACTAACAGAGCCTTTGTTCTTCACGGTTTGTTCGGTAAGTCTAATGTTTGAATAATGAGTTACTATCTCACAATGGAGCATTCCACACGAGTAGCAATGTGATGAATGGGTAACATTAGTCAAAGACCCAGTAGAGATCATGAAGCGCTTATATTAATATTTAAGCCCTTACGTCAGATAAAAAAAAATGAGATCAGATGATAAGGAATAGGAAAACATGAATGTTAATCAGAGCAGGAGTTTCACCAGCGGCACAACGGCTATGGCCATCACTGTGTCCCCCTTTTCTGGCCTTGGTGAATATCGCATTTTCCTCAGTCACTGTGGCCTTGGTGCACTGCATGTTGTGCCTTCATTGATTTATTGATTTATTTTAGAAACTGATGATGTTAGCGTCATTGCCATCGTAAATGTACCTGTTGCCGTCTCTCCCGCATATGCTGCACCTTGATGTCTGGACAAGGGGATGGGTTTAGCACATTAGTGGGCGTACCTCTCGTCCCTACTACGCAAACGCTGGCTCCAAATTTGACTACATGGTCGAGGGATTTTGGCTTCAGTTCTATAGAACGGAAGGGCAAGGGGCCTCGCCGTCCATCTCTATATACAGTTGATAGGACTGTCATAGACTCCAATGGCAGAAAAAAGAAAAGAAAAAGAAGATGGAGAAAAGGTCGAAACTCAGTTGGTGCCCACGCAGCATCGCGTGCGGTAAAATTGGCGAATGCAAAATGTGATGGGGACATGTCCCAAGCATCCTCAGCACAAATACTGTATGTACAAACCCAGAGAAGCAGGGTCAGCGTTTACTTCAGATGGAATAACAAAGACATTGTGCTTTACAATTCAATTCAGTCAAAAACTGTCTGTTCTGGTTATTCTCATCCAGTTTATAAAGATCAGCTCAGATACCCCCCCCCCCCCCCCCCCACACACACACACACACACACACACACACACCTCCTATTGATATAGAAAGATCTCTATCTGCACAAATAAAATTAAACAGAATATTAGCGGACTAGGTTATTGCGTGCTGCAATGGTTAACTTCTCCCTCCGTTTTCAATGTAGGTTGTTGATCAACATGTTGTGACTGGAAGTCCTGCCCTGTATTAAAAAGAGCCGATCACATTGTTGGAGTGCGCTGTGAGCAAGTCAACACAAAGAATAAAGTATTTTTTAGTTTTGGGGAAACAATGTTTACACAGTTTATGTCAGATTTAAACGTGGGTTCACGTGATGCACTTTTAATGTCAGGATGGTCAAACAATGTGGAGTTATGGATCTCTCCCCATTCATTTAGATAGGAGCTTTATCTTGTTTACCTGAAATAGCTGCCCAGGGGCTTTACCAAGATGGCTGCCGAGTGGCGAGGCTTGCCTGTAAAGACACTGACCTTTCTCTGTGTCTCTCCGGAAGCTCCCTTTCCCCTTTTGATTGAGGCATGAGAAACACAAAGACTCAGCTTTTTCCATTTCAAAATAAAAGCTACTGTTCAGAACTTGAGTGACTTTAAAAGAAAATATATGAAGTTCTGAACACCCTAACCTGGCTTCGTATCCAATTCCTACCCTTACCTTAACCCGGGTTCGTACTCCTGACGGGGTCACCCAATGCCCCTGCCGTTACCCTGGATATCATGTGGCATTCCATAGTAGAATGAAATTGATGTTTAGGCATTGCATTGTTCAGACACTGAGATATCTATATAAATATTTGTATAACTGATATCCTCTTTACTAATCTGTCTCTGTTCTCTCCCATATAGTCAGACCTTTGCCAGCTAATGTTGATGGCTGTAATAATGCCCCCCTTTTATCTATCTCTCTACCCTGCCGAGCTTAAGCAGATGCCCCCCCCCCCCAAGGTTTCTTCCTGTTAAAAGGGAGTTGTTCCTTGCCACCGTCGCCTAAGTGCTTGCTCTAGGGGGGTTCAGGCTTTGGGTTCTGTAAAGCGCCTTGAGACTAAATTGGTATCGGTGCTATATAAATAAAATGGAAAGGCTTATAACAGGTTCTTACCAACATCCCTGCAAATAATGATTTTGTACAGGCCATTTTATACCAATTATGATGTGCTATTTCCATATATACAGTCCGCCCTTCACATTTGCAGCTGTAGTGTGGGATGCCTTGTTCCAGTAGCTAGAGTAAATGGCGAAGGACTTCGGAAAATGATCAGAAATTGAACATTTATTTGTGTTTAGATTTGTGCTCATTTGTGGGAGATGTAGTCACTCTTGCACAGGGTGCTTTGCTAGGGTGGCACATGCAGGCTGTTTAGTGAGGCTGGGTGGATGGGCCATGCAGGCTGTTTAGTGAGGATGGGTGGATGGGCCATGTAGGCAGACACTATCACTAACAGCACTATGCCTTAAAGCTACTTCACGTACATGTTTGTTTTTTGAGTCAGTAGAGACAAAAATCGCTCAATGATGATGTCATTCCACTTCTATGAGTCATCCAAGCAAGCCTAAAATAATGTCTCTAAATTCAGTGCCATCAGGTCAGATTTGGACAGAAGTTTACTGACCTGTCATGCATCCTTACGGACTGACGTCTCCGCCTCTGATACAAGTGATGTAAGAGTGCCTAACAGTGTCTGTTTTCTGAGTGTTCATGAGCAATCTGAAATTCTAAACACATATTAGTAGAAATAAGTCTGTGATTGTGTACATTTCAATAAGGTTCTAACAATGTTTCAAAAATATGTTATTTTTCAGCTATAGGTCAGTAAAAGCATCATAAGACAGATGATACGTTTGTACCAAGGTTGTACTGCTAGTTAGGCAAACTTGATATATGGTCTGTATTGCACCACCATTCATTGGTGTTGTTTCAAGTTCCAGGTTTTACAAAACACATCCATTGTAGGAACTGCTTTGTAAAAAACCTCAGAGTCAAGCCTCAGATTAACTAGCCATTTAGATTGAGTTTCTAGCACTTTGTAAATGTGACCTTCATGTTGAAACACATTTTTTTATTATTATTTTCATAAAACAACTCTAATATTTTAGTAGGTCATGACAACACTGGATATTCTTGATGTTTTAAGTCTTAAACTATAAACCTCTTTCTATGCTTGTCTTACTTATCCAATTAATCCCGTTAGGTGAGCTTTTCCACTTCAATGGCTGCTCCATTTTTTAATGAGTAGCTTGCAATTACTAATACAAGGGAGATCTCTAGATAATCTTACATAGTCTCTGAATAAATTAATTATGAGATGGTGTCATGTATGACCTTTATTAGAACATGGACCAGTATATCATGTTTGTACACAAATGCTCAACATTCTTACTCAACAGCCTTCTCCCTTATGTTGCCCATATTGCCCAAGTGATATGCCAAGTTATTTTTTTGTACCTAAATGTAACCGTTGTGCAGAACAAGGTAGGTCTAGATGTGGCTAGCAGTTAGTTAAAGTAACAGTATGCAACAATTTGACACTTTTTGAGGTATGTTTTTTATAGGCAACTAATTTTAGTATCATATTCAAATAAATGTTGATGGTGCAGGGGGTTGAAGGCCATCGGAAGGGATTGGAGCTGCCACACTATGCTAGATCTTTAATCTGTTCCTGATGCTTAGGCCTATTTGTTGTAGGTTGTTGAATGTTATGCTTCTGTGATGTTATTGGAATAGATTCAGGTGAATTTTAGTATGGTTTAGCTAGCAGCACCTGTGAAATGTATATTGAATGTCATTACTACAAGACCAGTATGAATGTTATTACTTCAACTTTTTGCCACTTCATTGTTCAGTGATGTTTCAATCCTTCATTGTTCAATGATGTTTCAATCCTCGTCTCAGTTGTTTTAGTTTGTGTTTTCCATGCCTTGCCATGCTTTGTACATGGCTGTTTATTTTACTTCAGTTATTATTGTCAATTCTTGCTGGACTATAAGGTTTCAGTTTTCACACCCAAAATAAGTTGAACAGTTTCAGCCTTCTTGACCCCTCTCTTTCAGTCTCTCTGCGGTAACGTAGCGCATTGGTCACCTAGCAACCGGCAGCCTATTGTGTTGGTGTGCTGTGATGAAAACGAGACAGCTCTTGGACATTTTCAAACAGAGTGTTCAGCTGTGGGCTTCAGTCTAAACATACTGCCTTCCATAACATACACTCAAACACACATACAGTCAAGAGCTTAAGTCAGGCAACGGGTGTAATTTAGTATTGCTTGAGGGACAAACCAACCCGATTTAATGACAAGAGGAACGTTGATTCAATAAATCATGTTTAGCCGTGTTGGTTAGGTCAGTGGTATCCCTTACAGAACTATAAATTCCACATACCATTATAAACCATTTACATGGTTAAACGATGTAAGGCACGGCAGTGCATGTGAAGCTGCCTTCATTCCCGCTGATTCACTTGGGCAAAGCAATTACTTGTGGGGTGAATTCATCCCGTAATAGACCTCCATCATAGCCCCATAACACCTCATATGGTGGATCTAATTTTTCACCCAAGGACCACACCATCTGGGAGCGGAAATGGAGGTTGGGCTCATGCAGATAAGGCTGCTTTGAGGACAAACTAATGCAGGCCACTTTGAAAAAAAAAGCTGTGGAGTGGAGAGAGGTTGTGTGTAATCTCTCACCGAACAGATCCTCTGTTCTCTTTTATAATTAGTCCTCCACGAAGACAAAAGAGTTCAGTCCTCCACGGAGAGGAGAGAGAAGAAGTGATTCCATTTGGATGATATGGTTTCAGAGGGACCATAAAATTGACCTCTGTTAACCTTCACTCTGAGGCGGATGTACACAGAGCCTGGTTGATTTCAGACCCCTGTTTCAGCTCACGGAGGCTAACTTTGCTTCTGTCCGGAATAATTTTTTTTTGCTAGAAGTGTGTTTAAAGCATTATCCATCTGTCTTTGTCTGAGCAGATATCCAACATTTTACACAAGTAACCACCAACAACAAGTCATCAGAAAGAGCAATGATTTGTGTGAAATATGGTGTACTGTACCAAGATTAATTGAAATGAATGGAATTTTTTTTTAAACATTTTTAAAAGAAACTGTAACGTGCAGATAAACCCAGAGAAAACTCTTTGTGGGGAAGGTGCAGCTCTGTAGCTAAAATATTTACGCGGAGCATGAGTGTATTCGTACGACTCCACAGATGTGATCTGATTACTCATGGTGGTGTTCAGAGTTGCAAGTACTGCTTCCTGCAGAGTGCAGTATTACATACATTTAAATGGATTGCTCCAGTTCTTCAAACTAAAAAGTAAACCAGCATGAAGGAGTTGACTAGCTTTTGGCATCTTAGGCTAAGATTCAGAATGTACTGATTATCTCCCTCGGCTACTTGCTTATCCTCATGATGTTAGCGGTTCGCTTTTTCAATCAAGAGTCTGGTTATATTGGTTGGATCTGTTGGTTGATTTTTATCTGCTTGTGTGTAGTCCTTTTATAGACCAAAGTGAATTGTGTGTGTATGTGTGCACGTGTGGTGTGTGGTGTGTTTTGTGTGTGTGTGTGTGTGTGTGTGTGTGTGTGTGTGTGTGTGTGCTCCAAGTCCCAGTCATATCGTTGCCATCCTATTGGCCTAAGTGAATCACTTCTGCTTCTTCTGTCAGGGGTACCTGGAGGGGTCTCCCAGTTCACTGAGTGACATTATGTAACCATAAGGCTGAAAATGCAGAGACACTGTTACATAATGGTGTGTGTGCGTGTGTGTGTGTGTGTGTGTGTGTGTGTGTGTGTGTGTGTGTGTGTGTGTGTGTGTGTGTGTGTGTGTGTGTGTGTCTCTCTCTCTCTCTCTCTCTGTGTGTGTGTTCTGCTTGCTGCAGTGCACATCTTTATTCTGCTGGAAGTGACCAGAAGTGACACAAAATCATATTTCATGAAATATGAAAGCCTTTGCCGACTTTCACACACAAGCAACACTGACAAGCTATTTTCTAAAGATGGGCCACAAGAAAAATTCTCTGAGAAATGCTCTGGCTTGCTCATTGGGTGTTTCTGTGAGGCACATGTTACAAATGTTTTTATGAGAGCTTGCTATAGAACTTGTGACTATGAGACCAGAATAACCAGGGCAGAACTGATCTGATGATACGTTTTAACATGTAGCTTGCTAGCATTTGAATGTACCATGTGGTTCTTTGTACAGCATAAAATATCATAAGTGGTAGTGGACTTTAAATCACATGGTTTGATTGGATGCATTACATTACTATTCATTAAATAACCTTAGTAACGCGGCGTGTTATTGTGTGATCGACCTGGCAAACACATGTCCTGATCAGGTGTCCGAATGCTTACAGCAGAAGAGTTTTATGTTATTGCTAACTCCATTTTCAGTGGCTCATCTCTGATGACTGTAGCACACTATGCTGGCATGAAGCTCTCCCAGTGGCTGCAGACAAAGTGTAGTCCAGTGGCATAATGAGTTTAAAGGCCAATGAGGCCGCATCAGTGGGATGTGTCCATGTTGACCCCCCTCTCACTGCTTACCGGTATCAGCATCTGGTCACAGCACTTCCTAAATGAAGGCCAGTCTCATTGCAGGCCTGTGACACTCTTGAAGATGGAGGTCACTAGAGATGCAAGGATTTGCAATGCTCCTGCTGAACAAGAGAAAATAAAAGGCTTTGTTTGATATGACTTCTTGTCAAATGCCAATGACTCAACACTTTAACCATAGCTACAGATATGTGTCATATGACACCTGCATGTACTGTGTGTATGCCTTAATGCAACCTATACCCTATAGTTTTGTGCCAACAGCCTCAACAGCCTGATGTTGAAGTAGATAACATGATAGATTTAGCATAGAGTCACTCACTCACACAGGAATGTTGAAAGGATGTGGTTCAGATATGTGGTTTCCAAGGATACCTGTGCTTACTCATGTAACCTCTCAGATAGAAAATACACTCTGCTTCTCATTCCTTTCACATTTCCTCTCTGTAATGACTACAAGTGAGCTGGAGTTGCACGACGATTTGCAGATATTTCCATAATTCTACTTGTAACAAAGGCTAGTGAGCTGAGATAAATGAGTGTGAACAGTATGTATTACAATATTTGCCTAAACATCTAGTTACTAGTTACTGTTGGCCGTTGTTCGTAAAGGCTCTGGTACTGTGTGAAAATAGATATGGCTGTCAGACATGGTGGACTGGGCAAGTGCCATGACATGATCTAATGACATGATTTAACAATGCAGCAGAGAATCATGACTGACACAAATCTATGTATCCCTCTCCTCTAAAGCCTTTCCCAGTGTTACTGGTATACCACAAGTGAAATTATGGCCATTTCTAGGACAGTAGAGGCTGGCTAGATCTACAATCTCCATCTAGAATATGGGTGATAAAGCAGAGAATCAGTAACAGTCGCAAAGCTTCCTGTGTGCATTTTAGGTAATTGGGTAATGGGTAATAACCTTTTGTGAGGGGAAAACACCATTAGTGCAGACATTTCCATTTCTGTGATTGCAGAGCCATAACAGAATCCCTTAAAACACTTTTTGGTGGTATGCTAATGGTGTTCAAATGACTGTAGAGCGCCGAGCAGAACAACAGTTGGGTCCCTTCTCTCATCTCCTGCCCATGAGGGCAGCTCTGGTACAGTTGCCAGCGCCATGCTGCTTTGTACAACCTCCTCTCATGTCTGTTTTGATGACACCTCAGTGAATGAGTGGAGCGTGACTGTCTCTGGTCTTCTCTGGCCATCGCAGGTGAACCAGGAGAACGTGGTCAAAGTGGGCCACAAGCAGGTGGTGAACATGATTCGACATTGCACCAACAGCCTGATCATCAAAGTTGTGACGGTCAGCAGGAATCTAGATCCAGATGACACAGCAAGGAAAAAAGGTAAAAATATCTTTGCTCCGGTTCTGGTCATCTTGCTTTTTAATCCTGCCTCTATGCTGTATATGTGGATCCACAGAAAGGTAAGTTGAGAAATGCTTGTTAAGAGAGGTGATGGTATTCTTTCTCCTTGGTCAGGGCTCTCTTTTCTGAATGCTCCAAGCCAGTTCTGTCAGACACTGCATTAGACTACCTGATCAAACATGCAACATCACTTTATTAACATGTTTCATTCAAAAATGTTTCACTCCAGCTTGATCATGCTGACACTAACAGTACTAATATGCCATTAACCACTCTGGTTAATAGCAGCAGACAACCTATCCTTTAACCGTCACTTAGTCTGACTCAGATGAAAGAGCAGAAGGTCCAAAGGCTCTTTTTTTGTCAAACTTAAATAACTGCATGGGATGTTGCCATGCAGCCATTGTTTGTTTTGTCCTTATTTTGAGAGAAAGCTGGTTCACCAGCAGCCCCCACCTCTCTCTTTCTCTCTCTCTCTCTCTTGCTCTCTCTCTCTCTCTTTCTGTCTCTGTGATATCTTGCTTTTGTAGCGCCCCAACCTCCCAGGAGGGCACCCTCCACTGCACTCTCCATGCGGTCAAAGTCCATGTGCTCTGAGCTGGAAGACATGGGTAAGCAGGCAGAGAGTTCGGGCCCTAGCACCTGCTGGGTCCAGGGGCACTGTTCACTGTTCACTGTTCACATGGCCCCTTGATTGGGTGTGTTGGGGACACAGCAGGTGTGGGTCACTCATAAGCTTTAACCAAATATGTGTGGGTGGGAGGGTCCACAATGCTGATCCTCTTAACATTCATTGTCTTTGAATGTGGACAAATGCCTTGTAATTTAAGGGAGGTACCTTTGCTAAAAACCATTATTTTTGGTATCATCCTGTGTCATAAAGCATATTTACTAACTTGGTGACTAGCATGAAAGCATATGAGAGCTACAGTTGTACAAACTAATGATTGAAATCATGGCACTAGTCTTCAGCACATGAAATTCACCCATATCATAAGCTGACATGATCAAATATTTCATGCCCCACTTAATTTATGAGTCTGGCCAGTTATAATTTATTGTAATGTAATGAATTGCTAATTTATATTGTGTCTACAATACCTTGTAATGGCTTTTTTCTGTCTTTCCTTGTGCCTCAATAGGTGACCAAGGTAAGCAATGATCTGTCTTATTCCATTTTTCTCTATAAGTATGTTTTGCAGCTTTGACCATTTTCATGAATCATTATATATGTTTGCTTTTCCATATGTCTTTAATCATTTAGTCATCATTCACATTAATTTGACCTTTGCTGAAGGTATATTGCAATCCTTTATACATATACCTGTTTAATTGTAACAGCACTATAGTCTACGATTTACAGAGAGACAGACTTACAAATGCACTCACTTTTTGAAATGCACAATTTAGCAGTTAAACAGAACTGCACAACTAGTACCAGTAGTAACATTATGCCTTACATGACCTTTAGGTTGTAAAGCCTATTCCCAGCACCCATCACACTGACATTAAAGTAGGTAAAACTAATGAGCGATCGGGCTGAGGAACAGATGGTGATTTCATTGGGCTCAGCCACTGGTCATAAAACACATTAATTTGTAGCAGCAGCTTTCTTGGTTGTTAATGGATTGCTTAAAGAGTACCTCGTTTCAGTATAGTTGTCTATAAATCTAATCTGAACACAATCTTTTGAACTCAATTATTCTTTCATTGGAGAAATAGGTTTCATTTATGTTCCTTTACCTACTAATTGGCCTCACATGTCCAATATTTCTTATGGAAACCTTTAGTAGTTTGAAATCCTGTAAATACTTGCGGATTCCATAGTATAAAAGGTAAAAAAAAAAATGGTTTTGGGTAGCAGTAATATTAAATGTGAAAGGACTGACTTTCATAAATGCATTTCTGTCTGTAATTCGTTAATTTAAAATTTAAATGTTCTTTTATGTTCAAGGCACTTTGAGGAAAAAGAGGGGTGGTAAGTTTGATAGGCATGTTTCATACTATGAATACGATACAGTCACACTAAATGTTAACGATGGATGACATTGAATGATTTATCTGGTATAATTTATAATCTCTCTCATATCCACATGATTTATTTTCTCTGAAGAGTTTCTCGGAAAAAGTTCAGTAATCAGCACAGACCTATTTGTACTAAAACGTTTTAGACACAATGTACATGAGGTTCACCTGCAGCTCCCTCCTCTCATTCCCATTGAACCCCACTGGCACAGCCTTAAAGATATCGTTTGCTGTTCTGTACCTCAGTTACCTCTTTACATGGTTTTCCTTTCTGCTGAATCTTCACCTATGTGTTGAAATGTTACACTAAGAGCAATGTGCAAATATATTACGCTATAAATGGATGGGTGCCTTTCACCTTTTGCCCGTACTGCTTTCTCAGCCAAATTAAGACATCCACTGGTGTGAAGCAAACACTGTGAATTAACAGCTAAATGTAGCAAATTTATCTCAGCTCAAATGAATATTGTTTATTATACGGCTCTTCAGAATGCTGCTCAAAGTTCCATTGAATTGAGTGGGCCATCCCAATGTTCGGAGGGCCTATATTTCTTAATAATGACCGCAGAAAATTAATATTGACCGCTGTCACTTACAACAGGTTTTGAGCTTCTGATTCACATCTTCCACATTATTCAGCAAATAGTCTGTTTACTTATTGTAATGGCAACACCTGAAACTTTAAAGTTCTATTTGCAAAAATAACTATATTCTTCTCAGTGGAAGAAATGGCAATAAAATCATTCAAATCAAATATTGTGTGATGTTTCTTTTATCGTGTAACCATATAGTAAACGGCATAAAGTATGGTCTGCCAGTCATTATCAAAAAATAAATCCAGACAGGACGAACAAGGCACCGACATTATACCAGCGATACATTATCCTTTACATATAGAGCTACATCAACTTGTATTGTCCTCACCACTCATCACTGCTGCCTACTCAGTACTGTTGGTGATTTAATGAGGATGGTATCCCACTATTCCTCACATTCAAAGAGTTACCCTAGCTCATTAGCGCAGCCTGTATGATTCACTGCATGAGTCTGAGCAAAAGGCACCTTGTACCTTAGAAGTGCACTCCGACTTTCAGTGAAATTCAGCTCAAACATTAAGCAGCATGCCATGAAAATACTGTTGTTAAATTCTTTGCATAGGTTAGAACCCTAACTATAGCACTCTTAAACGTGCTCACATAGATCAGTGACAGTCATATCTGCATGGTCAGTAGAACACCTAGTTCACCTTACACCTTACACCTTACTACGTAGTCTTTTCTTTTCTGCTTTACACAGTTGTACCTTTCACACAGTTTTAAGACTGGACTACCATTCCCATGCATTATTCATAGCCAGCTATGCCGCCATTTGAAATAGGGATTATGCAACTTTTGAAAGGAAAATGTCTGCCAGGGTTCATTATGCTGTTTTACTATGGACAAATGTTCACATTTGATTCCTAGAAAGTTAATTGCTGTTCATTATTCAGCACCGAGAGGGGAATTGGTCGTGTGCCATAGGAAATACATTACAGATAGATTATTTCCTGTCAGAGACGGCAAACTTTCTATCCATTATCACACAAGTGCCCTCCACTGCTTTGGATGACTGAGAAACAAAGTGTTGCCATGGCAATACTGTTTAATATAGCAACATTCCACCTGCAAAAATGCAAAAATGTCTAATTTACAGCTTCTCACACAAATACTTAAATGTATCAAGATATTAGACCTTGAAGAAAGCTAATTTCTTTTCTCTGCATGCCAACATCAACATCAGGATGAACTCAGGCCTTTCTCTAAACTTAGAGAATGTGCAATGTACATAGTATTCAGTTGTGTGGTCTTGTGGGTGCAGATGCTTTCAACAAGCTGAGTGATACATGTGACTCATTTAAGTTATCATGTCTTTGTGTAAAGCAAACCTTGGTAATGGAGATAATAGGACATTGTAAGACCTTTAGAAGATCCAGGTGTTTATCAATTACATTTTGACCAATACCATGTCCGATCCAGTTTTGAAAGCTGGCAAAACTCTCAGTAGAGTAGTTGAGAAATGTTAACAGTATTCAGGTGAACTGGATGTCTTGTTGGACAGATGTCAATGTCAAGGTCAAGATGTCAAGGCACTGAACTTCCTTCTCCTCTATTTCTGTGTAGATGCTCAGACTTCTAATATTGAGGGTCTGAAGAAGAGGATTGTATTTCAAGTCACACTAAGTAATCGTCCCAATGCATGGGAAGCTTTCTTAAAGCAACGCTAGCATGTTGTGTAGTGGCGGCTGAGAATCTAGCTGAGGCATCTTCTGGTCCAGTCATAACAAGAGCTTGCACGGCTTTGACCTTGACCAGTGTCAATGTCATTATTTCTGTTCCCCTCCCTTGCTCGAGTTTGACTTCTTTTTCAAAGGATCCTTTGAAAGGTCATTGGCTTGCAAGATTTTCTAAATTGGTAACAAACAGCTCTGGTATTAATATTAGGCAATGGAATCTTTTTCCAGATAAGGTGGATGAAATAATGCCCTCCCAGAAGCCCCCATGGGATAGTTCAACGTTGGACACAAGAGTTGCTGCGGTTAAACCGAGGCCAAACAGCAGATGCTTCGCTGTGGCCCCTGAGATGAATGTAAGCCTAAGAGTTTGAAAATGCAAACATCAATATGTATGCGAGATTTAAAGTTTTGAAAGGAAATTTCTCTTGGAGTAATGAGAGAAGCAATGGCTGTGCTGATATTTGAATTTGTGTTTGTTATCTTCTTGGCTCCAGTCTTTGTGCAATAGCCAGAATGTGGCAGTGGCCCCCGCTCCAGTGCCTGGAAGCCCTAGAGCAGGCTACCTGGATATTCCGAGAGGAACTATAAGGCGTCAGACATCTATAGGTAAGCAAGTACAATCATCACTCCGTTACAGAGCGTGGATTCACCATTGCTTTCAATATTTTTGCTTTCTTTTTTGTTCCATGCTGATCTAATTACTTTGTTTTGTTGCTCACAGGTGTGACTGAAGAGGAGAAACAGTTTCTTACACCTCCAGTGCTGAAATTTACCAGAAGCCTTTCTATGCCAGACACATCTGAGGACATACCGCCTCCACCAGCCAGCTCCCCTCCATCCCCTCCGTACAACAACAGCAACAACCCTCCCACCCCGAACAGGGCCTATGGCACCATCAGACCAGGGTTTGCCCAAAGCCCGGCCTCTAACAGCATGGCACCTGAGAGAGGAGAGGCAGGCGTGGGGACGGTGTGGCGGGAGCAGGGTACCTACTACAGGGACAGTCCTGAGCATCATTTCCAGGCGGAGGAGTTCAACCACTCTGGCCCCACAGCTCAGCAGAGCCTCCACATGAGACGAGCCCAGGTGCCCGAGAATCCGTACTCAGATTTGGCGAAGCTAAACCACTCGAGTATGTTTGCGCCAAACAAGCCAATGAGGAGAAAGGGTATGCTGGTCAAGCAGCCCAATGTTGAGGACAGCCCTGAGAAAACCACCATTTCCATCCCGACCATTATCATCAAAGAGCCCTCCACCAGCAGCAGTGGCAAGAGCAGCCAAGGCAGCAGCATGGAGATTGAGACGAGCTCCCAGGACCACCCTGGCCAGCTGCGGCCTGATGACGGCCCCAGTCTCAGCAACCCCTTCGCCCCACACTTTGTGCAAAAACGTGAAAAACGGCTCGAGGTCCACAGGAACTCCCCATCCTTCCGTTCTACCGATTTGTGCGATGATGACTCACCTACCCCGACTCCAGCTCCACGCCTACGTCACTCCAAGTCCATTGACGAGGGAATGTTCAGCAGTGACGAACGCTTACGCCGGCTCATGGCTCCGCCTACCTCCCTCCTCAACTTCCCTCGAGGGGGTGGGTCAGGGGGAGGCAACGTGACAGACTTCAACAGCCCTGAGCCCACCATGGTGCGAGAGGTGCTCAGTACGCGCACAGGCCACCACAGCCCCATCAGCCTGCCCGCCAACAAGACCTACAATGTGGGCGGTGGAAACTATGTACATCCAGTCACAGGGAAACCTCTGGACCCCAACTCCCCTCTGGCCCTGGCGCTTGCCGCCCGAGACCGAGCCATGAGGGAGCAGTCTCAGCCTCTCCCGCTGAAGAGCGACCTGTCCAAGCCTGACCTCAACAAGCCCCTTTTCATCGACACCAAGTTGCGGATGAGTGAGCTTAGCTTCTCGGCAACGGCCACCATGGGCCGACCGGGCAGATCAGCCCTGCGCAGGCAAATGACGGAGGCCAAGTACGAGACTGAGTCCAAATACAGCATTCAAGATGGACTCCATCTGCGCAGCAAGGAGGAAAAGAGACCGGAGGAGAAGAAGAACATGCTCATTGACATTGTGGACACCTCACAGCAGAAGTCGGCTGGCCTCCTGATGGTGCACACCACCACAGATGGTTCGAAGAACAGCCTGTCAGAAGGGGAGCGGGAGGAAGCCGTTAGCTCGGACAGTGCACCGGGTGAGCTCCGTGACCCCAACCAGCCTGCTGTCTCTGCCAATCCAGTCATGCCCAAACCCCTCTTAGCCAACCACGGGAAGACCATCATCACAATCAGCTCAGTGGACGAGCCTGTCAAGCTCCCTTTTGCCATACCTCCCCCTCCTATGGTCTCTGTTGACATCGATGAGGAGTTTCCATTCAGCGACCCTCTTCCTCCACCTCTTGAATTTGCCAACAGTTTTGATATCCCTGAGGAGCAAGCAGGAGCTTTGGCTGAGCTGCTCAGGCAGAAGGCCAATGGAACTAGCGGATCCTCACTCACCCCCTTTTATGCGCAATTATCTGCAGGAAATGCTCAGATTAAAAGGCCAGCAGTGCTTACAAATTGCACACCGCCCAGTTTCCCACCCATGGACACGTATGAGCCGATAACTGATTCGGGCATTGAGGTGGACAGTCGGAGCAGCGGGGACCCCCAGTTGGAGACGACCAGCACGGTCTCTACTGTGTCTAGTATCTCCACCCTGTCTTCGGAGGGAGGCGAGACTCTGGACACATGCATGGTCTATGCAGATGGACAGGCTTTCTTGGCGGACAGGCCTCAGGGCATATCCAAACCAAAGGTCAAGTCCAACATCAATAAAAATGCACTTTACAAAGAGGAGGAGAACATAAGCCCTTTCAGGGTACCAGGCTCCATTCCACCCCCGCCTCCCAATACTGCACCCCCAGAACCCCCCAAAACACCAACACAGAGAACCTCAAAACTCTGGGGTGACCCCACTGACCTGAAAAGCCCCCACGCGTCCGAACCCAAGCTTTACCATGGCATGGGCGAACTCAACTCAGCCCTGCAGCACTTGAACAAGGACAAAATGCCAAAGCCAGGGGAGGGGTTTGACTCCCCCACAGGATCCAGGACTCACTTGGAAAGCAGGTACATCTTCACTCTGTGCATCACAGGGCTGCGTGTAGGCTCTTGGATTTAGTGTGTGTGCTCTGCTCATGAAAGAAAAAAGGGGTTGCCTAGCAACCTAATAATGAGAACAGCCTTGAGGACCAGATGAGTTACGTCAGTCTGATGAGCATGGACAAAACCATTGTGTTCCGCAGCAGGGGTGTGGGAGGGGGTGTTACAGCATAGTTCAGAGGCATTTGCCCTCCAAACAAAACACAGATGATTCTGCTGATGATATGTTTGGCTGAATCACACCTTTCATTACTCACATGGCAGCATCTCAGCCACTGCCATAGTGTGTCAGAATCCAAAGCATCGTATGTTCTGTACATTTGTTTTTTATGGATCATCATACCGTGTCTATAAACGGAAATGCATAATGCAGACACAGCCCAGCTAAAGACCCCAGTGAAGCTGCAGCCTCATTTATTACGGATGGCTAGGTGTTTATTTACGGAACGCGATAATGACCCAAAAACCTCAGGCAGCGCCAGTGTAATTCAAGATGGCCAGACACAAATGTTTGCAGTCATTCCCCATGAAGAGTATTTCCGGATTTAGACAGAGCGTTAAAAGTTATGTTGCTCTCAGATATCCAGAGGTCCTTTCACCTCTGCTGTAGTGCGATAGTGCGACTTGGCTCTACATTGAGGTCTATACACCTGGGTGAAAAGGGAAGATGAAGCTTCTGGCAAGGACTGTTCTCCTTTTTCTCCGCTGTGTTCAGCACAATCCTCCTCTCTCTTTCCTTCCCTTTCTCTCTCTTTCTCTCTGCTTATTTAGTGGCAGGAATTTGGAGGGGAGAGGTATTAGAGGTTCATGCTGGTGGAAGCAGATTTTAAGGGATGGGTTTGTTTTGAGGTTGGGAAGTGTCTACATCTTCAACTCTGTGTGTGTCCATATGTATCACCATATAAAGCTCTTTTTATCCCCTTTATCTCCTCTTCTTCCACACAGGAATCTAGACGGTATGTCCCTTGTCTCGGGTACACAGCTGAACACCACGGTCACTTTCTCCACCCAGCCTGGCCCTAACGTGCCTCCTACCACCACTGCCACCCGTTCGGCTGAGAGCCTGCCTCCGTCCCACCACCACCCACTCCATGGACTCCCCCACCACCACCACCACCACCACACCCCCATCATGTCCCCTCCGGACTCGGGGCTCGGGTGCACCTCTTCCTCCCTGCCGCCCTCCGCCACGTCCCCCACCATGACGGATGTGTTCGGCCTGCCCACACCGCCGCTCAGCCTTGGCACGGGCCGCAGCCGCTCGCCGTCCCCGCTCACGCTCATCCAGGCCCCCTCCAACAAGCCCTTTGCCGCCAAGCCCGTCATGATGTGGAATAAGCACGACGTGGCCGACTGGCTGGAGAGCCTGAACCTGGGCGAGCACAGGGACGCCTTCATGGAGAACGACATTGAGGGGAGCCACCTGCCCAGCCTGCAGAAGGAAGACATGATAGACCTGGGCGTGACGCGGGTGGGCCACCGCATGAACATCGAGCGAGCATTGAAAGTGCTCTTAGACAGATGAGAATAGGCTTGGCTCTTTTTAATGACATCAGAACTCCATAAGGCTACCATTTTCTTTTTCTTCTCTTGCTTTTAACGTTTGCCTCCTTCTCCCAGTGTTTTTTTGTTGGTGTTTTTTGGACCATAGGAATACACATATCCTGAAGAAACTGTGTTGACTTTGGAAACAGCAGAGCAAGTTCCCACACAAGCACAAAAGTCCTCTCTGAAAGTGAGCTATCAGTGGAGTCAGCCCTAAGCCAGGACCTTGGGGCAGCCCACACAATCTATGGAATATAGGCTCACAAATTCTTGCAATGTCAATGTCTTTTGGAAACGAAATCATTTGAAGACAACAAAGACCAGCTGAGCTGGAGATACAGTTTCTATCTTTGCTAGAAATACTTCTTCAGGAAAAAAATGGAATATTGATGTATTTTGTCTGTCAGCTGCCTATGAAATATCTTGCTTTTTTTCCTTCTTCACCTTTTCTCTGGAAAGTAGATGAGACTAAAATACAATGTGTTAAGTGGAAAACGTCTCCCTCAGTTCACCTGCAGATGGTCCTTGGTTGGGCATTCTCACTCGGATAAGAGGCCACTTCTCTTGTACGTGCACCTGTTTTGTTGATCTAACTGTAGCAAACTGCAACACTTTCATCTGCTGTCTTTTCCATCCACAGTGTCCGAGTATATTTGGGTTTGCTGAAAAAGATTTGTAATCACAAAAACATCATATATATACTTTTTATTTGGTCTTCCACATGAGGTGAAGGTTGTTTATTGTATCAGATTATATGACCCTATTTTCGACTTCAATATCGGGTAGTTGTATTTATCTTTTATCCACTGTATTCTATGTATTTCTCTCAGCACACTACTGTGTGTGATTGTGAAGGAATTCTAGAGCATTGTGCTTTGGGGTTCCCTGCAACAGACACAGACCCGGCCATCAAAAAAACAATATCTGAAAGCGAGACAAATAATCCCAGTTTGAACCTTATGTTTGGTCAGATACAGGTGTACACAAATCAGAAGTAAGTTGATCTTTTACAGGAATGGATTCTTTGAATTGGAGTGAACATAGGCATTTTTTATGCGCTGAATGGAATAGGGGAAACAACTATTTCTGCACTCAGGGTTTCATGGAGAATCTATTCCTTGTTTTGTAAGAGTTGTCTTGCCAGGCAGGCTCTGACTTTCTGAATGTTTGTTGAAATTTTGAAAGAGCTCGCCCAATGTATATTATTTTGCATAATACCAGGGCAGAATAATTCTTCCTCAGAAAGCACAGTGAGAAGACCATTGAATTCTGTTTGACTTGCGTATACCAAGCTATTAAAACTTTTTTAACATATAGGTACACTCACTTCTGTCTATTCACACCTTTCACATCTAAATGTCACAATCTGTAGAGAAGTACAGCATTATATCTAGATTTTATGAATTTGTCTGTAAGCGAAAGCATGTGTGATGTGAGCATGTGAGTAGGGACAGAAAACCCTGTCATTGCAATTTTACTTTACAGTACTGTGCAAAAGTTTTAGGCATCTGTTTTAAAACAGTTCCTTTTTTTTCCTTCTACATTAGTGTGTCCATAGATTTAGTCTGTATGCACTTTGTATGTTGCTGATTGATAAGTACAAATCCTTCATGTCATTTTGAAAAGCATCCTCACTTTATAGCATTATTTTCAAAACTTTTGCAGAGTACTGTACTAACCAAATGTTTTCGTCATGAAATTAAGATTGATGGGTTTTGTTGATTGCCTCAATTAAATGCTGTTTTATGAAAAACACATCCATTGACCATGAACACAGTTTTTCTTTCTTACTTTTAGTTAAGCCAGGTTATGATAACAGGATGTATACTGTACCAGTTTCTAATTGTCATTCTAATTCATCGGCATCACATTTGTTCTGAAACGTCTGGAATGTCAGTGAAAGGTGATGTATATTTTAGTATTCTAAGACACGTTGATGGCTGCGTGGTGAAACAGTATGTAAGCACTGAATGAGATGCAGTTACTTTTTGTTGGAATGATATCATAGTATCGGCAAGTTTTGTGGATTTTCCAAGACCCTCTTGCATCTAGATTTGTATGAGTTGTGTGTGGTTTGAACTGAGGGAGAATGTCAGGTGTTCATTTAATAGATGGTTGATGTTAATTATTTAATCATGGCCCCAAAATGCTGTAGGGAGATTCAGAATACTGTTGCTAATGCCTACTATAGAGGAGTTAGAGTTACTATATCATCTCAGTATATCTTATTTTAAGAGACATAGGAAAATGCACAGTATTTTAATTATAGAGATATTTATTAAATATTTATTATGTTTTAATGACATTAACTCTCATCTGTGTTGTGCCAAAAATATATGTGGTATCAGCTAAGAAGCAATACAAAACTGTTCAAAAAATCTGTTGTTCCTCTCTGATATACAAGCTTTCCACCATCATATTCCAAATCATATTCTGTAGAGCTTGGTGATCTAGAATAATACTTGATATTTGAGTTATCGCTGTCACCTGCTTCTTTTAGATACTGCAATTAAATACAGAAAAATTAAATGGCTTAGTTTTGTATTTTGTGTGTAAATGATGAGACACAGATAGACTATGGAGTCCTGCACAGTAGTTTCAGGCCCCCTTGACACTGTATAATAAGAAGAGTTTTCACCTAAATAAGACAGATGTGTGTGATCATGAAAATAAAAGTAAATACCAATGTTGATGTTTCCAGATTCTGATTAAAGATATTTTATAGTTTCATGAGCAAAGTTTAAAACCAACATTTATGGAAATGTATCAAGATCAGTTGTTTGAAGACCAGTGAGGGTGTAAGAATGCAGAACTATGAATCAGCGGGATTATTTTGCCCGTGGGTACATACCAAGAAAAATCCTATTTGACATTTTTGATTTATTCCTCATTTCTTCTTCATTGACAGATCTCGCTCACACTCTCCTGTGGGGAATGCATTCACTTGATCTATGTTGCTGTAATTTTGTGCTACATTTATTTGAAGGTAAATAATTAAGATCAAAGAGAGACATTTCTGTGACTGCACTTTTCCTCTGAATCCTCAATACTCATGTATGGAAACCAAAATTTACTGGAAGAAAATAAATGATATTGTACAATGTGTTGTGATATTTTTATTTACAGATTTCTCAGCTGAATTTGCATTCTAACTTTTGAATAATATATATCCTGTGGTCATTGACGAGCACACAATTTAAATATTCAGGCGTGGTACATACCATGGTTATGTTTTTGTGGTACTGTATACAGTGTGACCATCAGACCATCTCATCATCATTGTTGTAAACATCCTGTCACCTTGCTGAATAGTAGGTCAGGACTAAATATAGATTTAATGTGTGTTTTTGCTGTTGTAGTTGCTCTTTATCTGAGCTTCTTTTCTTAAGTCTAACAGGTCTGGACTGGTTATGGCCAAAAAAGCAAAGAATTAGTAAGACCTCTAGACCTAATACGTCAACATTTTAGCACCTTATCTGTCTATTGCATCCCGCCTGTGAGAGGTTGCAGAGGTGCCCCTCTGTCAGGACTTCACATGCAAGACTGCCCTCTGGTGGCCAACATATCATCTCACGTTCACAAAGGCAGTGTTTTTTATGTGAACATTTTTGGTTTGTGTCTTGTGATATCTGTATATATATTATTTTCAGAATGTTTTAAGGAAAGTCTATGTCTTAAGTCTGATATGTTGGTAGGTTTTATGTGGAGACATTGAAAACACCTGTACCTAAGATTTCCTTTTGAGGACAAGTGTAATACACAAATGTGTCTGCCCTGTGTATCACTTCAAAGGACACGGTTAACCACCCTGCCTACGGGTTCAGTGATACACACTGCTGTTATGTGATTAATGTGTCCATGCACTGTATTCCATCAGAGTGGATGCCTTGCCTTGTTTTGTTTATCTGTGCATCTCAAAGGATGTCCCCGTGATGGCTGACCACACTGCCAGTGTCAGGCTTTGAGATAACCATCTACAGCCAGCTGGAGTTCATTAAAGTGAGACAAGCCTTCACATCCACTCTGGAGGTTTGGAAACACACACATGCCTTTTCATACACACACTGTGCCCTAAAACTCACACAAAGAGGACGCTACCCTCTGTTAACTTTATGTCCACAGGCCAGGTACCAATATCAGGATGTTTTCTGGTCACTTTGGTTTCATGCATATTTTAATTCTTCTATTTTTGCTCAAATGAAAAGCTATTAGTTAAAACAGTGTACATATAAATATAATCAGTCCATATGGCTCAAACAGTTTATGTTTTTTTATTAGATGCCTTTGAATGTCTGAGGGTCCTGTGACTCCTGCTCTAAGGATTGAGCCCTTGAGGAATGCTGTTGCTGTGGATCTGAAGTCACGAGGTGGATGTGGAATTGTGATAGCGCCGTGCAGTGCGTGCGCCCTTTGCACTGTGGATGTTCGGCAGTGTTCTCTGGGGGCTGCGTGACCTCTGCCAGTTCACTCTGTGTGTCCCTCTGTGCACACCCTCCCAGCTGTAGCAGCAGTGACCCAGCATCCTCCAGGACAGGACAGCAGAGAGAAGGAAGTGGTCATCTGGGCTGGCTCTGATGCATTGCTCTGTGTTACATAAAGATGACACCAGTGACGGTCCCAGGAGACGGGACTGATTTTACGGGAATCATATTGGAAGGGGGAGAGAGTTTCAGTGTTCTTGCTCACAAGTGTCCGCTTCCTGTGTTTGTTTGATTGGCCCCTAGCCCCACTATGGATTATATTAAGCCTCTCATTCATTATGCAAAACTGAATACTGTTAGCTGAAACTCTGAAGAAGGAAATACTTGAAGCTGAAATGATTCAGTAGCTGCTTTTGGAATGAATGTATGTGTGGTGACTGGGCAGAGTGATCCCACGCCACGAGTTCAGACAACAGATGTTTTTTATAGACTCAACAAAACTAATTAGTCATTTATATATAGCCTCCTGCTTTCTTTAGCCAACAAAATAGAGACTGCCAAACAAACTGAGGAGGCAAAGGTCAATGCTATCATTCACAACGTTTGTCTAGCCTCCCCACTTACATGTTGAAGACACAACGTTTCCTGCTACTTTGAACAGATATTCCTCCAAAAAGGAACATTTTATTTTATTATATACAATACCTACTCTGAACAATGTAAAGTGTACAATCAATTTTAATGAATCATAATGTGTTCAAAAACATGATATATGTCTATAAGAAAATTAAAATTAGTGAGCATTAAGTCTTGTATTTTCATTTGAGCTTCACAAATATCTCCAATGGTAAATAAATAAAATAATAAAGGAAAGTGTTTTGTGTTTGGAGTTTTTGAGCTCTGAAGAGTAACATGATCAAGTGATCTTAATGTTAGATGTAAAACCATACTGCTGCTCTAAAAGTTCAGTGTAACTGTACTGACTAATTGCTGATCCATCACTGTTCTTCTATAACTGGATCAGTGACTGCTTATGATGGTTTTGTAATATACCATTAAATACTAAATTAAACCAGTTCTGGTAAATCCAAATAGTAATGTAATCCATACTTGTTGTGTTATATAACTCCGACCCTGGGACACAGTGAGAGGTGTTGTTTATTGCAGCAGGAAGTGGCGCTGGAAGCTCTGGTTCTTCTGGGAGCTCTGCTCCATGTTGAGAAGGGGAGGCTGAAGCCACAGGGGCCGATGGGAAACCAACCGAACTTCCCACGATGTTGTCCCTCAGAATCCAGCAGATGCTTTGTCTGTAAGTAATCACCCATTAGGCTGTTCAACAATGTCATCCTTTTCTCCTGCTAACAATCATCAGTTTTTCATTCAAACACAATAGTGCTTCCGTTATATTCTCATCTAGTGCTATATGTGACAGGAAGTGAGCTTCAATGTGTGACAACATGAGGCGTTCCTACCGTCCATTTATAAACCACATCATGCTTTGTGCCACAGATTTTTATTACAACATTTATCCCCGTGGTTTGCACTAGTTTAAAGAACAACAAACATATTGTCAAATTGTAAATCATTTATATTTTAATGTGATTATGCCTCTATTACAAATGATTACATTTAATGGATGATTAGATCAAATGTCACCACTATGTGACACTATATTAAGCATGAGACAAAGCAGTGCTAACCAATGATTTAATCAACAAGTGGGAATGAACAAGGACCGATAACCACATTGCAATAAGCGCCCATCACCCTAAATATCTGTGGTACAATGTCATGAACATTCAAGGTATAATTTTAAAAGTCTGTGTGACTGTTTCTTGTGAAGTAGACCTTTGGCAGGCCTTGTAATAGCTTGCTTGTGACTAGGAAATGTTAGTTGCCCATTGTGAGCTCTGGGTAATATAATTTCTAAATGGTATCTGGTTGTTAAAATGTTTTTCATCTTAACAAGCTTAATAACATTACTGTGTGCGTATATTGTCTGTTATGGCTGGACTCAGCAGGGTACAATCCAAAGTTGCCCTTTCAGGGGCATCCTGCTACACTTTTCATAGGCACATTTCATTTTCCAAGTCACAAAATGTGCAAACATGCTTCAAAACCTCAAGAACATTATTCAGAAATTGCATTGTACACATCAGTCTATGATACACCACTGCCAGCCTAATAATAAACTACAGTACAACGGCAAGATGCTCTATACATTGTTCCATACATATTTCATTGTGCGATATTTGGAAAGGTTATAAATCAATCCTGCTGTTGTCGATAATATCAACACAGCCAGGTCAACGAACATAAATATATGGATTGTGGTAGTGGGGATTTTGCTAGGAAATGTGAATGGACTGCTAAGGTTTGCAGTTGTCAATCTTCTCTGACGGTGACTGTCAGTCACTTCCAATTCACAACCTATCAACTCAAGCCCTGTCCTTCCCTCTGAAATAAATAAATAAATCCACAGTAAAGGAGGTCAGTATGCACATTCTCCTCTTCGGTCTGCCTCAACACACGTCTCCTTCTCCAGGAAGGAGGGTTATTTTGTCAGCGTTCAGATAAGACCGCGCAAAGAGTCTTCAGAAGACGTACAGTCTAGCCAGCCGTCATGGATTAAAAATCACCTGTAGCACTTCTCCAGCTGTTGGACATCATTCCAGAAACCGGAGGTAAGTTACAAGAAGTTGCATATCAAATCGCTGAAGAACACAAACAATATATATCCATATAAATGCATCTAAGTAACAAATAGAGAACGTAAATACACTATTGACTGGAACAAGACTAACGGCGAAACCACCGTTTCATCTTCATTAGTCTATGGTAGACTCGTACATTCAATTTAGTTAACTGACGGTTTTGTTTTACACTAGCATTCCTTCTGCTGTTGTAGGCTACAATGTAGTGTTGTGTCTTTACAGGGTCAACTCAAATGTTCCTTTTTTGTGTGAAAGTATTTGATGGTGAAAACATCGCAATATCTATGAGATAAGTATATATATATAGATGTGTTCTGGAAGTTGTATGTTACAATTATCAACTGGTATTTGGCTTTGAACGGGTAAGTGACTATCACCGTAAGCGACATTCACCTTAGTTGACTGACACCTGTCGTCTGGTTAAACTGGCGGTGGACATTGCATACCTTTGTCTACATTTCGTAGAAGACCACTGTGACTATAGGTTACTCCTGGAGTTATTGATAGATCTATAGATACCCATAAAAAAGAAGTCCATATAAAACTGAACGCTGGAACAACTGGCAACCTTCATAACTCGTTGTTGTCAGAGCTAATTTACTATGCCATGGAAAGTGTTGCCGTCAGATTGTTTCGGGGCAATCCACTTTGTGTTTCTGAAAGGGACTTGATTTAGTGATAGAACCTTGGGGAAGCCCACGGTGTGCACAGGTGCTCTAATCCAGTAGTATGACTAACATTTTGTGACACTCGACACAGAGTTTTCACTGCTGCCAATATTTCACCTGTCTTTGTCACTCGCCTGCTGAGTGACTCTTGGAAGGTCATAGCTATGTGTGCTCTCCCAGAAATTAAATTTGATTTTTGTCAAGACTATAGAACATTATATAAAAAAAACAGTATACTGATCAATAGTAGTTTTGCTTCATAGTGGAAACATTTTGTCTGTTTTAAATTCAGTTCCAGCATACATGGTAGGAGTGTGATGGTACATAAATGCTGGACTGTACAGGGTGCTTCAGAAATAGAATTACAGTAGTACTTATTACATGTGGGTCAGTGTTGGGTAATTAGCAAGCGTGCCTTATTTAGACTTACAAGGCGTTTTTGACACTGCGCAGGCACCCTAAAACACCTCAAAGTCACCCTAAAAGTAATCTGTAAATTCCAGTGCCAACCCATATTTCAACTAGCTGTCAATTAACCCTTACCATAACCTGACCCTAAGCCTAACCATCACCTCAAACAAAGCTCAACTGTAGCCCTAACCAATTTCCCAACACTAAGTCTGAGCCCATGTGTTTTCCTCACTATTCAGAGTATCAACAGATAGATAGGAAGAGGTCACAGGAACATTGGACTGTAGCTTTTTGTGTTGATTTTATTTATTTTTCTATTTCTATTTCTTACTGACTTTTTATAACATGCCATGGCCAGTGTCTAATCGAACGCAAAGGAGTGGTTACACATGCCTAATAGAGCATCACTTTCTTGAAGCATTTTCAATGTGTGAGTTTAGGGAGAAGGAGTGTTGTGCATCACATGGAAGAGAATGGAACAGTTTGTCATCAGTGCATATACAGTAACCTCTTGAACTGAAATGCTTTGGTGAAACGGAGTTAATGCAGTCAGACCTACTAAGTGTTGTACTTTACACAATATGGAATGAATTGGACACACAGTATACATATGCAAGTTAAGTCGGTGTATGAGTGACAATACTTAATAAAGAATTGGATACTCATATGTAACTGAACAATTTTTGCCAACATTTTATATATTTAAAGCGGAACTACATAGAGGAGTTACTGAACTTAACTAACTGAAAATGTTACTGGAAAATGGTTCCCGTACTCCAGACCACATCATATAGAAATGATCACCCAGACCCTCAGTTGGATCTATGAGTGTTATATGTGCATTTGCTTGCAGATTTTTTGAGTCCTTCTGAATGGAAGGGGAGATTGTCTGAAATGCCTCAGAAGCTTTACTTCAGTACCAAATCATGACATCATTCCCCCTTTTTGTGAATTGTTCCAGTGTTCTATCTGTAGCGTTGTCTCTCTGTTGATCACACACCAAATGTGGGTGATAGTCACCGTATGCTTTGCACCCCACTTCACCCTGACATGCATTTATGCGTCTTGATATTGATTTAAGCTGTGTATTCAAATTCCAAAGAGTTGCTTCTAATATTAGATCCATGGAGGGTTATTTTCCCTCCCCCAACCTTTTTTTTTTTTAACATTGATTCCCACGGAGACTCCTTCTAATCCTCGGGTCTTGCTTATTTAAACTGCCAAACAACTGGATGGAAGCCCAATGTTTTAAACCTAAAAGGGAATTAAAGTCGCACAGAAGTGAGTCCCCAGTCAGAGACAGAGGACTGATGGAGTCCAGCTGGGCAGCCGACTCGAGGCAATGAGGATGCACGCACATTCATCCCCTCACCCCCCACACCCCCACCCTGCATCTCGGAGCAGAGGAAGAGCTCCATCCGGGTGAGGTTCACCAGAGTCAAAAGAGCATTTCACATACTGCAGTAGGCCGAAAAATAAACAGAGCTCAGCTGCAGCCTCTCAGATGTCCTTTGCACTAGACCCCCGCCACCATCCAGCAAGGAGGGCTGGAGAAGTTACACTTTATTTTGAAGCTACTCACTACGCTGTAGAAAATGAAGGGAAGCATTTTTTTATTAGCATATGTAATTACAAATATGACGTAGACATATTTTTTATAGATTATGAAATAAATCATGATATGGAATTGGAGGAAATGCTATTTCTTAATTTTATGTTCTATGCAACATAGATCTTTTTATCCATATATTTTTAATGCCTTCAAGCTTCTGAAGCTTACATAAATGACATATAGTACTTTACATTGTACACACACACACATATATATTTGTATATATATAAAAGATTTTTTACTGAATGTTAGTAAATATTATTTCACCTTAAAATATTGCCATGTCTTTTTCATTATATTGTCTGAAAGATCATTTCAAATCGAGGTGTGTGACACTACAGGAGATCACTTTTGTGATGGCATGGCTGTCTGCATCTGTCACTGTCACTGCTGCGTTTATATATTTATGCCGTAACTTGATTCAGAATCAGGCTGACACGAGCCTCAAGGCATGCTTTTGAGAATCCTCTCACTGCAACCATAAATCTGGACATTGATGGCTTAGAACCGAGAGGTTAGCCGCTCTTGGCAAGCGCATTACATTTAAAAGTTGAAGTTTATTTGCGAGCAAACTGTGCCTGTCTCTCTGCCCACATATTGATGTTATTGCCCGCATGCAGACTTGATTTACTCTCATCAGCTAAGTTGGACTTTTAATGCGGAAACTGGAGACTCGCACCTCGTAATTTCTCAAGTCGTTTTTGAGTAATTCAAGAGCTTGGGGCCAGTGTGAGACTGGAGTCTTTGATTGGCTGGACACCCCCACCTTGTCCACAAACGGCCATTCATGGTGAGCCCACCAATGCTGCCCTTTCCAAAAGTGACGCACTGGCCTAAAGTTACCACTGTGTCCGGCTATATCTGTATATGTCTATGGCTCTTTCTCAGACCTGTCAAATATGTTTTTACGTCCAGTAAACTTCTGGAATGTTGTAAGATGTTCTGTTTTTCTCTCTCATCTCCACCTCGCCTCCCTCAGGTAAGATCCTAACCCACGATTATCTTGGAGGTCCTTTCCCTCAGCTGGGCTCGCCGTCTGCCATGAAAAAGAATGAGAGGTACAGCCCTGTCCCCAGCAGCGACAAAGAGGTGGATATCATCGATATCAAAGGCATTGAAGATATCGGATATGTCCAGCAGGATGCCATAGTAAGTGATCTTTTTAGCTTGGCCAATCAGAAGTCTGTGACACATGTATCAGCATGTGGAGCATGTGTACTGTGTTTGGAGCAACGAGATTACTGATATAAAAAAAACTTGACAGTTGAATGGTTTGGTAGGATTGTCCTGGGTTTACACTTCCAGCTGGCCGGGCATACAACCCCTGGGTTTATGCACGGTTTGTGTCTCGTTGCTATGTCTGTTTTACTATGTTTTGTTCCCTGTTTATTTTAAATGGACAGATCCACTGGACTTGAGCGACAGTTGCAGAGTGTGTTATTGTGTTATTGCGTTATTTTTATGGCGTACTTGGTGGTGGGACAGCCACTGTGGACTTGGTTTGAGGGGATCGACACGTTTCAACAGAAAACAGAAATGCTTTCTTTTCACACCAGTTGTCCAAATCAGTCAGGCGATCCTCTGTTGTGTGCGTTATTGTTGCAGAGATGGAATCATATCTGATCAGCCTAATTTGGTTGATCTTTAGATGTTTCCATTTAGCTTTATCCCTGGGGATGCAATTTTGCAAGGACAAGACCCGAAATATTGCAGACAGACACCAATATTGATCATACCCCTGTCACGGGAACAGCTCAATCAGGCTAAATGGCGAAACACTAAGAGCATTACGCAGTCCCTGTCGGTGCCACTGTGTCCAGACGTATCAGGGCTCTTCAGCCTCAGTAGCAGTGTGCCAGGGCAAGGGTGTGCGACAGAGTCATCAGTAGATCTGCCCCATTCTGAGAGCAAGGGTGAGTGACAGAGTTATCAGTAGATCTGCCCCATTCTGAGGGCAAGGGTGTGTAACAGAGTCATCAGTGGATCTGCCCCATTCTGAGGGCAAATGTGTAGCGTAGCTAAAGTGGTACTCTGGGTAGCACCCAAGGAGAGGGCGGGTGTCTTAGCCATGGGGTGATGCTCACCACATCCTTATGTTCCCACTGAGAAGTGAACTCTGCTCCATCTTCCTGCTCTCGAGCAGCCCGACACATGTTTTCCTCTGGGAGCGGTCAGTGGTTTACAAGGCCACTTTTGTTTTGTTTGTAAGACGTGTTTTTTTTTCTTTTCTTTTTTTTTTTTTTTTAACTGTTCAGCTAAAAATAAACAGCCTGCAGACACTTTTTTCCAGTGTTATGTAATGCGCCAAGATGAAGTTCTACTCTAAAATAAATATGCATGTTTGTGTGCTAGAATATCTTTTCTTTGTGTCACATCTTCAAAGTCAATAAGTGACAATAATTACTGTGCAACTTCAAAACAATACAGTAACATGATTTGTATGCAATAATAGGAGTTGTTTTTAGTTTAAACTAAAGTTAAAATGAAAACGTTAGGGCAGGGGTTCTCAAACTTTTGCAAGCTGGGCCCCCCCAAAGCTGGTTAGGGGTAGTTGGGGCCCCCCCAGCGCGCGGCCCGCCGCCACCGCCCTCAACTACACCACCATATATAGATAGATAGATAGATAGATAGCATATTGTTATTGATAGGCCTGACATGTCAAGGTTAGGCTATTGTTAGGCCCATACAGATAATTATTATAACTATTTATTATTATTATAATTATTGTTATTATTATTATCAGTAATAGTAGGCCTATTAGTAGGCTATTCATTATTATCACCATCATTATGTTATTATTATTATAATTAATGATTATCGACCAATTATTATTATTGTATTATTATCATAATAATAATTAGTGTTATTATTGCTATCATTTGGATACTGTTATTATTATGGGCCTCTTGTGATCTTTACAAAAAAAATCCTACAGGTCTGTCAATGTGAGACATGAGCCTGCTTTGCACTGCAAAGGTCCTCAAATCTTGGGGCAATGTTTGACAAACATATCCTCAGGTCATCCTCGATCTGTGCGCGGTTGCGGTATTTAGTTTTGAGCGCAGTCAGTCTTGAAAAGCCTGCCTGGCACAAATATGTCGACGCGAAAAGGAGGGGCATTTTTAAGGCTATGTCGCAAAGCTGATCATTGCTATCCAGAATGACGAAATAGGGGAGATGCTTAAGTCTACTGTCACTCTTCAGCTGCTCTTTCATGTCTATTGACAGCTCGTCTGCTGAGCAGAGAAATGGATCCCGAACTTAGGCGAATGAACGGTAGTCCTCTTTGAAATAGGACCCAAACTGATTTCTGATATTCGGCGTGATACAGTGTCATTTGACATAGGTATTGCGCTGAGTTTAGCTCCTATTCTACACGTCTTGCGCGGCCGGCAAAATTAGTGTTTCGGCAATTGTATGGGGTCGGCCAAGCTTAGCAATTCTATGAGCAACTACATAAGATGCCTGCATACACTGCTTGGAGATGGTGGTTCGTTGTTGCTGGAGGCCATCACGTTCATGTTTAAAGAAGTCCACAGGCTTCTCTTTCTGACTTTTACGAATCAGAAACGTGTCCATAGTTGTGTTTGTTTGCTGATACAGTGTGTGTGAAGTTAATAAAGTTCTAATTTCAACGTCGTGTTCTTGTATGTGTGGTTGTGAACGACACAAATAATGGATATGGATAAGGCTGTGCTAGGCAATGATTCCTAACAAAACTAACTGTACACAATGTAGACAGGGACAGCAAAAAATAGTATTCAAGTGCTGGTGTTTTATTTGTTGCAACACGGTGGATGATACAAAAATGTAAAGGTAGGTGTTAAGGAGAAAAGGGCTAGCTGCAGTTGGAAGAAGGTAGCTAGCTAGGCTAGCTCTCGGGCTAAGAGCTTTTTCAAAAGACTGTGGAGCAAATTACTCCTTAGAATAGGCTACGAATAGACCTACTGCAAGCGCAGTAAGGTATTACTAAGGAAGGAGTGACTCTTTAAAAATACTGTTTATAAAGCAATGAATATCTGAATGATACAGGAAACAAGAGAAATTGAACAGGGTGTCTCAGGGTGAGCGCTTACCAATGCCTGCGGTTTTTTTTTATACTCGGAAACTTATGTGCAACTCGCGTTCAAATGATAAAACTCCGTTTTGATTGGTGGATCAGGAGCAAAACCGTATTTGATTTGTTTGGGTCAGTCCAGCCCCTTGCATTTCGCCACTGAGGGAGCTTTCACTAACCAGTGACAGGTCGGCGGTAGTTTATTTTTTTCTCCGTCTGTGACATCGCGCCCCCCCTGGAGTGTGTTCGCGCCCCCCACTTTGAGAACCACTGCGTTAGGGGATGCAGACATGAATGCATGTCATTTCAAGTTATATTACCAAGCTTTATGTGTCTAGCACTTTTAATAGAAGTGTACACAAAGCACATCACAAAAGATAAGAGTAAACTAATACAATGAAGGCATTTAGATCAGCAAGACATGTTTTTCAAAAGTGAATGAATGAAGGAAGGAGTGGAGTGAATGGATGGTTATATAGATGGGTGGATGGATGAATGGATGAGCAGAAAAAATGACGTAGCAGAATAACTGACTTATCTCTCCATAGTTAATAATTTAATGTCAATGTTTTTACAAAAGTGCATGCCTTCACAAGGCAATAGAGTGGTTTATAAACATTTTCGAATAAGACATTTCAAACTCAAATGTCCTTATGTCCACTCAATTTAAGTTCTGTGAGAAGGTTGTTACTCTGTGCCTTTGCAAACATTCTCATCATAATAGCATGTGTATGTTTGTGTGAATGTGTGTATGAGTGAGCATATTCCTATTTGCATGTATCCTTTCAGTTTTGCTCATGGGTTGTGGAGACACAATTATTATGTATGTCAACCATGTTTGCCAGACATGTAGGTCTGATTGTGACTATTGTGGTTGATATGTTTTTCTGATTATATTTTCTTTCCTTTGGCACAGTTCAACTTATATATTAATACCATGCTTGTCGGTGGTACATTGAAAAGTCATGTAGCAGTGAGTGTTAGGGAACACTTTCTCTGTTGTTTAGCTCAAGTTACATTCTATGTAAGGATCTAGACGATGATCTACTGGTGTCATGCCACTTTCGCAGAAACCTATTTGTCAACAGTTGTTTGTTTTGTCACACACACACACACACACACACACACACACACACACACACACACACACACACACAAATGTACCATAACCCAAAGGGATCCAGAAGTCTGGATTTAAATGTAAACACTGTAATATCTATTTATGTAGTCAGAATTTGTATGTATTAAAAATATCTTTGAATGTATTTATAACTGACATTCCTACATGATAAGTATGGTTACAGTACATCAACAACAACTATGACAAACATGTGACCTCCATATCCAGGAACTTCTACTGCCAGAGCGCTATTGGGAGGTATCCTACAGCTGCACTCTCCCATGTGGCCCCAGAGCACCTCAGTGCTGTTTCAGTCCGATTCCTCCTCCCCCCCCCCCCCCCCCCCCACACACACACCCCCCATCTGATATCACCACCGTCAGTGTGGCACTTTTCTCAGCAGTGCACAGACATCCTGCCAAGATGGGGCATGTTTTCATTTAATCCCCTCTCTTGGGGGGGGGCTGTTTATCTTTCTTAGGCCACTGTAGCTGTTGAAGTAATGTAATGCATCTCAACTTTACCCCCACATTATTTATGGCCCCACAATGCTGACTATAAGCGTTGTTATCCCTTTTGTATTCACCTTCTTAAAAAAGGAAGGCACACAGGCAGAAGAGGACCCCCCGAGAAGATAGGGCACCTTGAAGCATTCAATGCACGGCTTTATAGTTTCATCTAATATTAGCTGTTGGCTTCTCTGACTCCTCTCAAGTAACAGGCAGATCTAGCAGCCAAGACGTTGGTCTTGCTTCAGCCCTGCAAACAGAAAGAGTGAGACGAACGGACAGAGAGAGAGAGAGAGAGAGAGAGAGAGAGAGAGAGAGAGAGGAGCGAGATCGAAGCGAGATCGAAGCAAGACACTTGTGCGTACGGGGCAGCAGTCAGACATAGCTCTCTGGTAGTAATGGGAAGATGGCTGAGACAGCACCCGACAGCCCTGGGACTCCAAGTGGAAACCCAAAGCCCAGACATTACCTAAGGGACGTCATTCTTCATGGCAAATTTGACGTGAGTGCACTGATGTGGATCACATGTTTGTATGTGTGCAGCACAAAGATTCATCTTAGTGTTCAGAAGATCAGTCTCTCAACTTACTTCTGCATCTCACTCGACAATGGTACCATAAGCATGAACCTCAAGCATAGGTCAGTTAAACTTTTGTAATTTTTTTTTTGTTGTGGTCTAATGTTAATCTGAAATAAATGTAAGATTATTATTGTACAATTACAAAATACAATTATTGTTGTCTTACTCTAAAACAACCTTACCTAGAGACTTTCACCACTTTATTAATCCAGAGTGGGATGTTTTTTTTTGTTGTGCTGATTTTCTCATAGATGTTTAACATGATCCTATTACTGTTCAGGCATGTGACCTACCCACAGAGCAGTTCATATTTGCCTCACAATCTTCTGTATGGTTGAAAGACTCAAGTCACAGGTTTGAGTGAACACACTCTTGACAAGGAAAACACAGGCTTAAGTGGTCATCGTAGGCACCACCTCAAGTCATTTTGTGATTAGACAACATATTATTATTTATCCAAAGCAGTCAGTAATGAAACCAGAGCCTCCAATGAAATGTAGCTGGGTCGCGGTCTCTCTCCCGTCAGCCATGCTGCCACTGCTGCTTTAGTAGTCAGAAAACCAAACAAGTAAAGTCAATGTCAAATTAGGTCAAAATAATGTTAATGTGCATATGTGTATTGTTTCAGTTACATATCGCTTTTAAAATAGCAAATCAGCCAGGCCAGAGCTATCAAAATACTTGAGCTCATCTGCGGGGATTTTTGACAATATTTTCAATACTGATAACATAACAACACAATCTAAAGTATGCTGTCAGAATGACCCGGTCTGAAACTTGCAGTTGGCCATGCAGGGCCAAAGCTCGCTTATCCACAGCATGGTTTTCCCCTCTGACTTTTTCTTAAGTCAAACCATATCAGCCATGTTCTTTTTGCGCAGTATAAATATAAGATTCCCATGCCACGGTCAGTTGTAACACATAGACATAGTCTGAATTCCATTCCTATCTAGTGAAGTTCTTGGGTGCCTCTTCTGGGAGGCAGCTATGCTTCCTAGAGAAAGTAAGTCAGCTATTCTCCAAATCCAGTCCAGGTATGGTCGTTCTCAGTGGCTTTATTGTGTGTTGCAAGCGCCCTCTCATCCACATTTGTGCAATCAAAGCTTTGGGGACTATGCTTTTCTCTCTTTGTCTCTACAAGATGGGCAAGAGGAGCAAAGCACCAGGCAGAAAGACAGGATTAAATGTAAAGAAATAATTTAATGAATCCATTAAGGGCAGGTTTGTCTGGTTAACTCATAGAGTGACTTTTACATCAATCTTGAAACATTAGCTGATTAAATCAAAGTTGTAATTGCTCACAGGTCAGTGTGATTCCTAAAATTACAATGTAGCGTCATCTAAAGATGACATAACATATCAACCACAATAGCCAGAGTCGGACCTACATCTCTGGCAAACATGGTTGACATACATAATAATTGTGTCTCCACAACCCATGAGCGTAACTGAAAGGATACATGCAAATAGGAACATGCTCACTCATACACCCATTCACACAAACATACACAGCAAATACACACACACACACACAAACACGCACACACACAACTCTCCAACCTCTCTAATGTCCCTCCCTCCGCTGGCACCGCAGCTCCTGAACTCCCTGACACCCGAGGAGAACACGCGATGCCGGCACGGCCTCTACTTCCAGGACGGCCAGCGGCGTGTCGACTACATCCTCACCTACCACATCAAGAAGCCCAGCAGCTCGCGCTCGCGCCGCACCTCACGCCTCACCGACAACGCCTTCACCCGCAGCCTGCGCCGGGGACGGGCACAGCCACCGCCGCCGCCACCTCCCCCGCCACCATCTCCTCCGGCCAAAGGAGACCCCGAGGCGGGGGGCACAACCAACCACAGCCTTGATTACCATGAGGATGACAAGCGCTTACGTCGCGAGGAGTTTGAAGGCAACCTGAGGGAGATGGGACTGGAGCTGGAAAAAGACGAAAATGTGAGTTCTGCCTCTGTCCCTCTGTCTCTTTCTCGCTCATTCTCTCTCTCTCTCTCTCTGTCTGTCTGTCTTCTGTCTACCTACAATATCTCTGTCCACCTCTATGTCCCTCCATTTTTGACCTCCAAGTGGCCTCGTAGCTGGGGTCATCTGGCCTGAGGTTAGACATTGCATTCCTGCCCTCCACCGGGACACTGTCATGGCTTTTGTCTGACCTGGGCAGTTTTTTGTCAGAATAGTCATTTGTGTTTTAGCTGAGCGTGGCTAGTTTAACCTGAGCGCCTCTTCTGTGAAAAAAAGGCCCACAAAAGGTTTTGGCTCAGCGGCAGCAATGGAAGTGTGGGACTAAAAGGCTGAAACTGACCTGTTGTCAGCGCAGAAGGGGCAGGTGTTTTTTTTACTGTTTGTGTCAGTCAGTGGTCTTTGTCTTCCGTGAATGTGAAAGGTTGGGAGCGAAGTATTTTGGAAATCACTGAAATGATTTATTTGATATGAATCATCATATTAACTTTCATTGAGCAGAACCTGTCACTGCCTGACTGCCTGTTTAGCAACATTGGTGACTTCATGGCAACTCTTTCAGCTAGTTTGTTTTCCAAAATGTCAGACTGACAACTCTGAATCTGACACCCTGCATGCAGAGCCTTTTTGACTTTGTGTTAGTTTGACTTGAGGGACAGAGTTCTTCTCAGGGGAGGGGCGTGGGAAACCCTCCAATCATGTTGTGGTGTGACCCGCTAAATTATACAAGCTTAGCCATTGCCCCAAGTGCTGAACATGGCAAGATGACAGCTGTCAAGAAGGATCTCTTACCCCATGAGATCACACCGTTAGGATTGGCCTGCATTGCACAGAGCGAGGGGAGCATGTGTCCAGGGTCAGGCCACTGAGAGAAGGCCAGCTGGGATTTCACTTAATGACCACCTTAACATCGTCACACTTCTAAGCAGCAGTAACAAGCAGCACGCGCTATTAGAAACAGTAGATATTGGTACGAACTCCAGTCTGGCAACAAAGCTTACAACAAAAGTTAAGGGTTTTATGAGTTGTCCAAGCCGAAGTCCCTAACCTTAATCTGTGCAGTAGATGTGTTAGTCAGTAATGCGTACACTGAGATGGACAGATGCTAACTGACTAGCAGGAAAGCAGGACAATGTGAGTAGGGTGAGACATAGGGTACATTATTATTTTTGGAATGATCCACTTTTTTGACAACTGAAACCGCAGATACCTAATCAGCAGTTTATAGGGAGCAGATATGGGGGCCCTATGGTGCTGTCTAGACTACAGTGCAAGTTGCTCTTAGGCAACATACCCTAGCAATATGAAGTAGCCACGAATCTTCCAAGCCCCACATACACATTCATGAAAAGAAGTCCAGTACCAGCATGTTTCAAAGTATATATTTTTTTACACTGTACCTCTTTGCATAGCTAAATGTACTTTGTCAAGCATTGCATCTTTGCATATAAATTGTTCCTATCGATAGATATAGAGATTAGTCCTATCAGCGCATAGATTTTATCAAAGATTAGTGTTACCAAATACCCCTTGTTCTTTCGAAATGAGTGTTATTTGCCAACTGTAGAAGTTGTGTGCAATCACTGAAAAAAGTAAAATGTCAGAATGGGAATAGAAATGATGAATAGTTCAGATCTGAGTTTTCAATTAATTGCAACTTCAAGGAGAACTCCATTTTTTTAACCTGGGCCCTATTTGTCCATCTTTTTGGGTAAAAGTTTTAGCTAGAGTCAAAAAAGATTTAAATCGATCCAATATTGAGTTAGAACGCTATAACCGGCAACCGCAAAATCGCTATACAATGTACTCCTATGGGGTATGCATACACGTCAAAGGAAACTGATTGTTTTCATCACTGCAGGCTCTGGTCAAAGATAATGGTAAACTATGACTGTAGAAACAGTCATTTTTCATTTATTTTACAGTTATTGAGGTAAACACACCTCTATCTCTGTAGGGAACCCTTCCATGTTGTCAGAACGCTAACATTACGAGCTGTGGCAAAACTACAAAGGTGGGAGAATAGGGCCCAGGTTAAAAAATACATGGTACTGAGAGGGTGTGAAAGTGTCCGAGAAGTGCTTCTCTTTCTCTCTCAGATATTAGAATCTGACCCACTGGTTGACATTTGCTAGAGAGATTGACCCCTTAATTAGCCCGCATTTTCCCAGTAATTACACAGTGGACAGTGGACCCCATGCCGTTTCACTTTTAACTCGCTGTCCAAGTGTTTGTGTTCTCTGCCGGGAGAGAAACACTGACTAATCTACTGTGATGACTTTTCAGCGGAAGCCAAAGAGTCATGTTTAGGTACTTTATCAGCCCCCCCCCTTCATCTCGGCCTATGATAAGAAGAACAGTTGATTAAAACAGGCGCCCTGTGTATTATAGATCATTAGAAGCGATGTTGACACAGACTAATCTGTGTAAAGAAGGTACTTAGTGGGACTAATTCACATCTGGGGCCAATTTTCAGATGTTGTGTATGGGATACATTCTGCTGGATGAAGACTTGGTAGGATGTAGTTCATTGATACTCTATGTAAAAGAATCGCTTCTTCAGTTAATGTAGTCCTATGTATGATCACTGGACCTGTTGATAGCACTTTGTTTGATATTTACAAAGTAGCGGTAAAGTTGCAGTTTAGAGTTTTTCATTATAGTCATACAACAGTGACAAGTTTTTTTTATAAAAAGCTCTATAAAAAATGTACTATCCACCAAAGGTCTACATGTATTCATTATGTGTTTTCCTCTCCCTCTCTCTCTCTCTCACCCTCTCTCTTTTCTAAGAAATCTGGCCCAATTTAGCTTTTACTGAGAGCTTACTCAAAAGGAGGGATTTGTTATGGTTGCCCCGCACTGTTTACTGAACTGTCATCCGCCCCTAATGCATCGCTCTTCTTCATGACTAGAGATAAAGCTCATGTATTTGTTATTTTAGGCTACTTAAACATTCTCTTCATAATTCTGCTTTGACTTGATGTTTGTTTGAGATGATGTTGGTCAAGCACGGGAGAGGACAGAGAGGGAAGAGTGTGAGGCATGAATCAGTGACCTTGTTCGACATCGGCAGAGGGTCATTTGCACTTGATTTAAAGAAACAAAGGCCCAAGAAAAATACTCCAGCCCTCCTGACATAAGCCATCCTACTGCAGCATTCACCAAAGGGCTCCAAGTCTGCGTGATGTTTACCCTTCACTGGCATCTGTGCACTTAACCCTTTAATGTCCACATGACAGTAATATTACCCCCTTCTGCTGAGGGTGAGATTGGGAGCACACTGGGCCAGACATGAGTGTGTTATGTTTTACAGAAAGCTGTGGGGGAAATGAGAGGAATGTTAATACAGTTCTTGAAAACAAAACATAGTTCATAATTCAGGCCCTGAGGTTTGTAACAAGTAGCATTCACAGCTTACTTAAAACAGACCGCTGGGCAATCAACTGTGAAAGCAAAGTTTTGACATCACTGTATATTATTTTGACATTTCTATTATCCTTTGTGTCTGTTGGCTTGATACTCCTCAGACAATAACTCCTGGCGTCGGCTTTGTGAAAATCCACGCTCCCTGGAACGTGCTTTGCAGAGAGGCAGAATTCATGAAGCTGAAGATGCCCACCAAGAAGGTAAAAGCGTCTTGCCCCTATGAGACCTCCACCCGTCTCTTTGCTCTGTAAACCCCCAGATGTGGGTTAATAACGATGGCATTTGGTGGGGCGGGGGCTCTTAAATGCAGGTTTATGAGGTGAAGCAGAGCAGTAGTGTCATAGAGAAGATCAACACGTTCATCCACAAAGTCTCTGACCCACTCCACCCCAACGTGGATGAGAACAGGACCCAGAAAATCAAGCACCTCTCGTATACCTTCTCCAGAGAGAAGCAACACCTGTGAGTCCTCCACACTCACGGTCATCAACATGCCGCAGAGCGACCCAGACATTTGGATTGTTGTATGGAAAAGGCAGTCGGATGTTTAAGGTGGCAAGGGTTTGGCATTATGTAACAGCCCAGACTCGTCAATGTTACTAGTTTGCTGTCAGAATGATCCTTATCAGGGATAAACTTTTTTTTTAACTTTTTTTGTTTGCCCCTCTTTTTATTGGATTTGACTTCATCTGTTATTAAGTATCATCAATCCATTTTAAGTCATGATCCTATAAACACTTGTTTTATGAATTTTCAGTATGTAAAAAACAGGAACATTTCCTGGTACCGCCATTTCATGTGTGTGATGAGGTGTAATGTGTAACAGTTTCATTAAGCACCTATCTTCCAACAGGTTTGACCTGTCTGACAAGGACTCCTTTTTTGATAGTAAAACTAGAAGTTCAATAGTAAGTATGACATTGAATAAATTATACACTAAGTTCATCTGTAGTTTTGTTACTCATTTATTATAGTTGTGGAAAGCCTAGTACTTTAGTGGAATCTTAGTACTTTGCGTAAGACAGTCTGCTAGTATGTGTGTAACTAAGCAATTGGATTTCTTTTTCTACTTCTTCAGGTATTTGAAGTCTTAAAACGCGCTAAATGCACTAAAGCCAAATATAGCATGGGTGAGCTCATCTTTTCTTTTAAATGAAAAGGAAAGTCAGATTTCTGTGTGCCTTGCCATATGTCTGTGCAGAGATGTGTGTGTGTGTGTGTGTGTGTGTTTGTGTGTCTGTGTGTCTGTGTGTGTGTGTGTGTGTGTGTGTGTGTGTGTGTGTGTGTGTGAGTGGATGAAAGCACTGAGGAATGAGCATATTAAACACTGGAATATTAACATCAACTCAGGCTTTCTGCCCGAAGTGCTGCTCTGAAAAATGCACCTCTGGGTTGTCCCCAACACCCACGGTATTCTCCGTGCCAGTCAATATGTCCTTAAAAGGACAGAGGAGAATAATCAGTGGAGGGCCAAAAGCAGTAAATATAATCAAAGGCATTTACCTATTTAAATAGAGTCTAGCTCATGTCCTCATGTTCTCTCTCTGCAGGCATGACCAGTCTGCTGGGGAGCGGGGTTTACATGGCTGCCTACCCCTTACATGATGTGAGTATCCATGACAGCCAGTCCCTGACTCACACTGGAACTGTGACATCATATGCCCCTGAATACAATTTATATATGTCATCTCCAGCGCTAATACACTGTTCTGTGTTTAGTGTCCACACACAGGGAATTCTGTGTGTTTTCTATCTGACTGCACTTACACCCACAAGAGATAGATCACACAGTGTGTGTTAAGTCTGTACCTGTGTAATTGCCAGCTCAGGCGAGAGGGGAGAAGAGAGAACTCTGTGGCCATGGGAAGCAGTTTTTAATGACTGCATAATTAGCACTGTTTACTGTTAATGCTTACTGAATTTCACTCTCCAAAAGTTATGTAACAGGGGACCTTTGCTGTTTATTACAGGGAGATGTAGATGGAGAAAATGCTGAACCCAATGACAGGAAGGTAAGTGTGGAACAGTAATTTCCATTGCTTTTAAAGTAATGGGCAAGCATCTTTATGTATAGCAGGGCTTTGTTAATGGTTACAGTCAGCAACCTTCCATCAAAACAGAGACCTCGACATGACAAAAGGGGTGTTACTGTGGGGGTTGACAGCTTGTCTCCTTGGTTAGCTGACACTGAAACTAGAGCACACTGGCACTGGTGTTGCCTTGCAGGGAATGTGTGAGTGTGTGTGTGTTTGGGGGTAGTGAGTTTGTTCTATCCCAGGTCACTCTTTGTTGCCAAGGGGAATGTTTAAATAGTATTTTTGTCATTCCGAATGATATCACAGCAATGTGAAAAATGATTGTTGCACGCAATAATCGTGGATTACCACATAATTATTTGATATCTAAGTCCCAATCTTTATATGTTTATTCATGTTGTCTATGAATGCATTAATGATATATTAATGATTCTTAATTGAAATCTCAGAGATGGCACTGCTGAGCTAGTCAATACGCTATGAATGAAATTTCTTCTGATTAATGAAAACATAAATAGATTGCAATTAATAGTAAATTGTGAAAAAATTGATGAAAATTAAATATAAAAAAGATGAAATATTAGTATGTATCTATGAGTCTTAACATTACTTAGTTTTGTGCTATACATGGTACAGTAGAACCAGAAATATGTATTCTATACAGTTTTTTGTCTAAAACAAACTAAAGCTAACTAGCTAACAGCCAACACTTGCTTTGCCGAATATCAGCAACAGCACAACTGACACCAATAAATGCTAGCTATCTTGCTAGCTGATGTATTTCGGCAACATCTGCTGGAACACTTCTTTCCTGAGCTGCCAACTCTCCCGTTTTTCCCGGGTTTCTCCCGTTTTCTGATCCATCTCCCGCCGCCCTCCCGTTTTGTCATTTCTCCCGGTAATCTCCCGTATTTTACGAGGTACAAATGTATTTTATTAATAATTAAATCAAAATGTGTGTCCAATGTTCTAAATTTGCCAGATCATGTATGAAACGCAATCATGAGAGGCAACGCAAGTGTTAGCCAATCAAATTGCCTTTAATGCAAAGACGACAACACGGCTCTAGTCAATCAGATCACGTTTATGGTCACGTCTCAAGAGCGCAAAGCTTTAAAAAAAAAGATGGCGGACCAAACTCCGTATATGGTCGTATTTGTACCTAAAAGTGGTTTGTTTGACTTTTTTTTGCTTATATTTTTAGAAAGTTACCGAGAAATAGACACTGTACAATGTAAAAACCCCATTATTGTAGGCCTAACTGAAAAAAATACGTCTGAGAGGATTTGCGAGGTGTCTTAGGACACCTATCATTCACTTTGAATGGGGATCCGTCAACCTTGACAGATCAACGCATTCCAATGCATATAGTGTGTACACAATAAATACACTATACCATTTTCAACCAATTTGTCAATCTGGCAAGCAACATTCTATTGTGCAGTTTATCTTTCTGCACAGGCTATTGCTTTTAAGTCACCCAACTGAGCAAAGATTTTTTATAAGAATTAAGTACATTCAGCATTTCTTAAGTAACCCTACTAATAAGATGTTTGCAAATGTGTTCATACTGTGTAGTGACAACAGGCTAGGGTGCTTGTTTCCTCCACTGAGATTTGATTCTGATAAGCTGAGAGAGGAACTGACTGACTACCAGGTTGCAGACAGCAAGGAGTTACATCAGGAACAGAGAGTGGACAGATTCTGGGGCCTTGTAGGGAAAGATGAGCGATTCAGTCAGCTGGCTAGGCCGATGAAGGCATTACTTTGCATTCCACATAGTAATGCCTCCTCAGAGAGGATTGTTACAGAAAATAGAACTAGTTTGAATAACAGCACTTTGTGCGCTCTTTTATCTTGCAAAATGTACTTTACTAAGCCTCCTTCAAAGTACACCCCATCTAAAAAAAAACACTTTGGGCAGCCAAGTCAGCCACCTACATATACAACACTGCAAAACAGTAGTTTTAAGACCTGTGCAAGTTACATTAACTGTTTCTGTGATGTTTTTTTTTATGAATTATGTAATTTACTTAAATTTTATTATTTATTCTTGGATAGTTTTGTTGCATTAAAAAATGTCATGAATTAATAATAAGTTATTGTAATTGCTTATATGCACAACATCCCTCAAAACCAACATTTGCCCCCTCGGCCCCGCCCGCCACTGAAATCTCCTGGATTTTGCTACTCAAATGTTGGCAGGTATGCTTCTTTCACATGACCATGTATCATAAATATTCATTTAAGATCTAATATAAACTAGCTATCTACAAAAACACCTTACTAAATGGTTATAAAACTTCATAATGTTGCTTTAACATTCATTAAAAGGAGTGTGCTGATTTTGTGTGCAGCTAAGATGACAGAGTATGCTAGCAGAGTACTCAGGCTAGTTCAGTGTTAGTCAATACAGAAATAGCATTTTGCCATGCGCTGACTCATACCCTAGAAGTCACCTATGTGTGTTTCTGACTGCTGAACCTACTAGTATTCTTCCCAAGCATATATGACTCTAGGTGTTCTTGTGACATTTATTTTGAGTCCCATGGACTGGTTAACAGCTATTTGCTTACGGTGCAAACAGTGTTTGCTTAGCACTGTCCCCCTTAAATGTCAGGACAGAAGGAAAAAGAGGTGGCGGCATGTGGCTTGTTCATCAGGCAGTGACGAATTAACGGTGCCAGTGATATTTTGATATGATGTGCTGTGGGAGCACCTTGACTGTGACAGTGAAACCTAGGACTGTGTTCCTGGTCTGCTTCTCTGGCTGTGCTGGCCAGCAGATAAAATCTCAGGTTTGATCGCTGGTGAACGTCAGGGTGATTTTTGAGATGGTGCCCTGTGCCAAAGCATGTGGCAGACATGTTAGTCTGCTATTAATTATACCCAGTCCTTTATGAGGTCCTTGGGGATGGTGGAAGACATAGCTGAACAGGCTGCCAGGGAAATGGCATGACAAGAGACTCATAGCGGAGGAGAAGGTTGGGGAGAGTGTAAAGCCGCGGGCATCAGTACATGAATGACTCTGGAGGCACAAGCGTCTGCAATGACTAACGTCATATGATTCACCTTGCAACAATGACGGTCAGTATCTTAAGCTCTTACACATTTACATAGGTATTTGTTACTTGATAAGTATGTGTTCTCTGAACAACTCCCTTCTGGTGCGTGTGCTTGTGTGTGAGAGCTAGCAGGCATACTGTCAGGTTGGCAATGCGAGGGTGGTCTTGTCCGTGCTCGGTGCTCAGCTGCAGGGGGTGAGTCATGTGGGTTATGCGTCTGTGTTTGCTGTGACCTGAGCCGTAATCCTAGTGCGGGTGCACACAGATCTGTTTACTACCATCTGACTACGGGCCAAGCTTCCCTGGGGCACCCCCATCCCTGCCTGCTCCTGTCCCCAGGCCAAGGCTACTGTCCACAGCCACATGGCCTCAGCAATGTCCAGTTTCCTGACTCCATTATTGGTGAAAATTGTTGAATTCATACACTTTAAAAAGCAATAATATAAATGTAATGAAGCACAAGACAATGTCAAAGAGATATTTTTTACTTTGGGCCAGCATTGTGTAATAGTTTCCAACCGTGTAATTATTTCAAATTGTCTTGGCTTTGAGTAAGATAATAGAGGAATGCTGCTGCACCAACGACTAAAACTGTTGTCTGCTCATGTATAACATGAACTTTGTCTTAGATACATATTTGACAGTGTGATTGTAGCCACATCCTGTTGATCCGTAATTGTAGTTCTATCTGCAAGGACCAGTGAGTATGTGAAGGTTCTGCCCAGTGTTTTGTATATGCCCTCTGTGATATATTAATACTGTGAATGGTTTTTCAAAGCAGCTATATTTAATGCTGCAGTTGCTATGCACAAGGACGTGCTAATTTGAAATTAAATTAGAAATAGTGTTAACACCATACCTCCAAAATGTCTCCCCTGTTTTTATTTTTAGCTTGATTCTCCAAAACACCAACATAGAGTGCAGTAATAAAAAGCAGAATGGCCTTTGCCTGCGAAAGTCACGATGCCAATAAATGGAATGACCTGGTTGTTACTGATAAGGTGTAATGTCACCATGCGGGAGCATGTCTGATGGAATAAATCCATGGGGAGACAGCGTGGGAGCACATGGGCACAGACACGTGCTTACAGCTTGATCCAGAATGAAAAACACAGCTGTCTCTCTCCACTGCTCCACCACCACACCCACCCCATCCCACTCCCCTCCATACTGTACACTGTGTCCTCCTCAGCCACATACCCCATAAGTCACATACCCCACACCCTTCTGTCCCCAAAAAACTGTGACTTTTCTTACCACAAAGGTCAAACTGCCAGTGATCAGTATTCTCCAGTCATTTCAATGAGACGGCATTTACCCCCCTGTGTCACCCCGTCATGAACATCTATTTGTTGTTGTTTTCTTTCAGCTCCTGTATGAGGAGTGGGCGAGCTACAGTGTCTTCTACAAATACCAGCCCATCGGCCTGGTCAGGTGAGCCCCAGCCGGTGAAGGGTTATTTTCATTGGACGACCGCTACTGAATGTTTTGACAAATCTTAATTTTCTTTACCCCCCCCCCCCCCCAGGAAGTACTTTGGTGAGAAGATTGGCTTGTATTTTGCCTGGCTGGGAGTTTACACCCAAATGCTCATCCCTGCCTCGCTCGTCGGGGTCTTTGTGTTTTTGTACGGATGTGTTAGCGTGGACGACGACATTCCCAGGTCAGCTTTTCCTAGTTGGGTTGATTATGTGAAAGCCGAAACTGTAAAGGGTGGTATGCCTCAAGTGCCTGGCCCCAGGATGATTCTTAGTTGTAACCTGGCTTTAAATATTATGACATCTACATGACATTCCTTTGATACACAATCTTCTATTTTTTAAATAAAATGTTGAACAATGGATGGATGTCAGAAACTATATAAATGTTGCACAAAATATAGCCCTCCTGTATCCTAAAAAAAGATTTCCCTTGGACTTACTTCTTTTCGTTAATACTCATTTTCATGCCATGCCATGCCATGACATTGCGATTATCACACCTCTACTTCTCTCGCCATCTGGCTCAAGAGTGATCTCCATAGTCATCCACACTTCCTTAGCACATCAATGTGGCAGCCTATTAAGTCAGCCTATTAGGGTATTAATGGTGCTGAAGTCAGTGTGCTCTGCCTGGACCTGGAGTAGTCTCCAGCCGAGTGAGAAGGAAGCTGGCTGACACAGAAGAGAAATGAGAGACAAGGTGATGTGCGAAACAGAACATCTGGCCCACAGTAGATAGTTCCTCTCTGGCTCTCATTAATGTCAGGATATTATGACTTGGGGAGTTTTGGGCCATTTGGAACCACATTGGAACCACTTCACCAGTAAGCCATAAGTTCTGGTGGGTATGAGTTAGTCAGAGGATTCATCAGTTCACTGGCTCAATA